>NC_142868.1:36331860-36484825 GCF_051225735.1 Oryctolagus cuniculus | reverse complement strand
AGAGCTGCGCGGATCCGAAGCCAGAGAGCCAGGAGCTTCTTCTGGGTCTCCCATGTGGGTCTCCCATGTGGCCTGCTTTCCCAGGCCACAGCAGAGAGCTGGATCAAAAGTAGAGCATCTGGGTCTTGAACCGGCGCCCATATGGGATTGCCAGCACTTCAGGCCAGGGCATTAACGTGCTGCGCCATAGCGCTGGCCCCTATTTATTCATTGTTAAGTGAATTATTTCTCTTGTTACAAACCTGCTTAAAGAATTTCTCTGTGTACAAGTACCTTGCTTTTCCTAGGATTGAGATGTGGAATAGTGAGATGATAAGGTGTGTATACCCTAAATTTTACAAGGTATTTCCAAATTGTTCCCCAATGTGCTAAGACCAATTTATCTTCATATCAACATGAATTCATGTTTAATACCAAATCTCCCCCCACATCTTCACTAACACTTGGTATCATTATATATCCACTGTTTCCAATTTGTTAATGATCTATATCTTTACATATGCCTGAACTATTTGCCAGCAATCTCAGAATATTATTTTCTAGAAAATGTCTTTGTAAATATCAAGAGAATGGGAAAAGCAATACATGATACCTGCTAACACTAACCGATGGAATAAATAAAGGGGAGAGTGATCCAACGTGGGAAGTGAGATACTCAGCAGACTCATAGAATGGCAGATGTCCTAAATAGCACTCTGGCCTCAGAATCAGCCCTAAAGGCATTCAGATCTGGCTGAAAAGCCCATGAGAGTATTTCAGGCATGGAAAGCCAAGACACTCTGGCAAAAGATCTCTGTGAGTGAGATCCCAGTGGAAAGAACAGGTCTTCAAAGAAGGAGGTACCTTTCTCTGAAGGGAGGAGAGAACCTCCACTTTGACTATGACCTTGTCTAAACAAGATAAGAATCGGAGAACTCAGAGGGCTTCCATAGCCTTGGAAACTCATGACTGGAGCATAGGGAGATTACTGATGCCATAGACAGGAGTGTCAATTGGTAAAGTCAACAACAGGAGTCACTGTGCACTTACTCCTCATGTAGGATCTCTGTCCTTAATGTGCTGTGTATTGAGATTTAATGCTATAACGAGTACCCAAACAATATATTTCACTTTGTGTTTCTATGGGGGTGCAAACTGTGGAAATCTTTACTTAATGTATACTAAACCGATCCTCTGTAAAAAAAAAAAAAAAAAAAAAAAAAAAAAAGAAAGAAAGAAAGAAAGAAAGAAAGAAATTATCAACTCCCAACTTGACTCTCACTGGGATTAAACATGACAATAGGTCTGATCTGATTTCATCATCATTTAAAAAAAAATCATCTATTATTTTTCACTTTATGTTTCTGTGTGGGAGCAAACTGTTGAAATCCTTACTTAATGTATACTAAGCTGATCTTCTGTATAATAAGATAATTTCAAATGAAGCTTGATGTGAATGGAAGGGGAGAGGGAGTGGGAAAGGGGAGGGTAGTGGGTGGGAGGGACGGTATGGGGGGGAAGCCATTGTAATCCATAAATCGTACTTTGGAAATTTATATTCATTAAATAAAAGTTAAAAAAAAAACTCAGTAATTCATTAAGGACAGTTCTTTTCTTAAATAAAAAGGCAAAATCAAAGAATTAAGGGGATGAACTGACAGCTGAAAATATAAATGTGAATCAAAACACACTCGTATGGGGTATCAAAAGGTGAACTAAAATGAAAGAATCTTAAAGCTTAACCCTGGCTTGTTAAGCTTGTTCTTACTAAATCAGAAATTCTGTAATTCCCTCTTCATACTTTTTAGGCACAAAATAAAAATGTAGAAAGCTTTCAGAGATATTAACAAACATCGCCTGTTGAGATCTCATCTCCATATTCAATTTATTTGGCAAATCAAGATGATCTCAATAATTTATACATCAGTTGAAGATAAATTAATGAGCTCTGTGTATTAGGGTATTTTTATATAAAGGGAAATGAAATAAAAATCCAAATGTTTCATATGACAAATGTGCTCACTACTGAGTCTGCATAAGGATAAAAACCACAGCAGTATTATCAGCATGAATGCCACTATTATTTTTATACACAGTACTAAATCATTACACGTTTTTGCCTACTGATATTGTACTCATCTCTGGATAAATGTAAAGAATAGCCCAGCTTTGATAAACTAAATATAACTTTTAATATTTAAAATTTGTGGGGTTTTATGTTACTCTTGGTGTCTCTGCACTCTTCGTTTGCTTTTCTTATTCTAGTTTTGTTTATACTTCCTACCACTGAAAATAAATAACACTCAGGTTAACTGTGTCTTTGGTATAATCATTGAGGTGTTTTTAAGGTAACCTTACCACAAAGTACATGGAAACTTCTAGAAATAATGTCTGCAGAGGCACACATGACAATAAAGTTAATCTTTGTTATTGGCACAGTAAATTCTGCAGCAACCAGCAAGCTGCTTTGATCTTGATTGCAATAAGATTCTCAGTAAAATATTAAAAATAATTTCCTAGAGATTTATTAGTTTCATATTGGATAAAAGAACATGGCATGTCCTTTCATTTTTCATAACTTCTTTCAAAGGGAGAGTAGAAAAACAGTGCTTAGATTAAAGGGACTTTTGAAATCGACAATGCTTGATCACCTGGTGTTCAATAGCCAATGATTCAACAAAAGTTGTATTTGTAGATGTGAAGATGTATGAAAAAATGATTTTTAAAAGCCAAAGCAATGCTTATTTTAGCTATTCATTCTGAAAACAATGTCATATTTCTTTGTATGAAAAAATTTCACATACAAAATTGTTATGAGTTTTTCTAAGATGAAATTGTGTGACTCGTAAAAGAAACTAGAATCAACACCATATATTCCTGAGTGTGTGCAGTTCACACAATAACTAAACAGCATGATGTATTTTATATACTTCCAAGTACAGTCTATGTTTAAATAAAGAAAATAAATAAATGCAAAGTTGTTTCATAGCCCTACGTTTTATTCCAAAATTATTCTGTGCTCAAATAATTTTTAAAAATAAAGCTATTCATTGGAATTCTAAATCATTTATTGCATTTCTGGAATACATCTCTCTTGGTTATGGAGTATGATATCTTTTATATAGTGATGAATTCCATTTACTAATAATTTTTTGAGATTTATTTATTTTTATTTGCTTGAAAAGCAGTTACAGAGAAAGAGAGGGAGAGAGACACAGAGAGAAAGAGATATCTTTCACCCTCTGGTTCACTTCCCAGATGGCCACAATTGCCAAGGCTGGGCCAGGTCAAAGTCAGGAGGCGGAAATCCAACTGGTCTCCCATGTGGATGCTAGGGACCCACGCATTTGAGCCGTCTTCTGCTGCTTTCTCAGGCCATTAGCAGGGAGTTTCATCAGAAGTGGAGGTGTTTTCAAGGATTTGAAAAAGGGTTCATATGGGATGTTGCCATACCAGAAAGCAACTTAACCTGCTGTGCCACCATGCCAGCCCCTCTATTTACTAATATTTTATTAATGATCTTTGCATGTATATTCATAAGGAATATTTTCTGTGTTTGGCCTTTTGTTTTTGTATCAAGGTAACACTAGCTTTACAAAACAGGTTAAAATGTATGCTCTCTAGTCTCTTATGGAAGAGATTGTGTAGAATTGGTGTTTATTCTTCTTTAAATAGACATTTTGAGATTTGATGATTGTTTACAGCCCTTGTCTCTTCTGTTGAGGAACAGTTTTGTTTTGTTTTGTTTCTTTCTTCATACTATTTGTTGAACTCTTTTACTTAGTGTAGGGTTAACTATAGGATCATTAAGTAAACTAAAAATATATATTTGTAAAAATTAAGAGTGGGAATGTGAGAGAGGAGGAGGAAAGATTGGAGCATGGGTGGCAAGGGCAGGGAGGGGGAGGTGGAAGTGTCAGTATGTTCCTAAATCTGTATATATGAAATAAATGAAACTGTAAAACTTAAATAAAATTTTTTAAAAAAAGGAAAAAAATCTTCTTTAAATGGTTAGTAGAATTCTCCAGGGGAACCATCTGGGCCTAGAGATTTCTCTTTTTTTAAGATGTATGGATGTATGTATGTGTTTAAAAGTCACAGCAATAAAAAGAGAGGAAGAGGCAGACAGCAAGTGAGAGCAAGAGAGTGAGTGGGAGTGAAAAATCTTCATCCAATGGTTCACCACCCAAATGGCCACAACAGCTGGTGCTGGGCCAGTCTGAAGGCAGGAACCAGAAACTCCATCTTGGTCTCCCCAATGGGTGGCAAGGGTCCAAGTGTTTAGGTCATCTTCCGCTAACTGCCTAAGAGTATTAGCAGGAAACTAGATCAAAAGCAAAGTTGCAGGACTTGAACTGGCACTCTGCTATGGGATGCCAGTGCAGGAAGCAGCTTAATCCACTCCACCACAATGCTGGTCCCATGGAGGAGTTCATAAATTATAATTTCAACTTATAAATAGTCATAGAGTTATTCAAATTATTTATTTCATATAGAATGGGCTGTGGTAGCTTGTGTTTTTCAGGAAATTTGTCTATTTTATTTAGATTCTCCAATTTATGTGTGTAGAATTATTTTTGGTATTGTCATTATCTTTTTCATTTATGAATTCTCTATATTTATCTTATCTCATTCCTGATATTGATGATTTTTCTTCTTCTCTTTTTTCCCTTGATAGTTTTCCTAGAACTCTTCAATTTTATTAACCTTTTCTAAGATCCAGCTTTTAAAATATTCTGTTGACTTTCTTTACTATTTTAAATTCCAGTGAGTCTTGGTTTTCTTTCTGTCTGCTTGATTTGGGTTTATTTTGCTCTTCTTGCTTCTAGGCTCCCGAGGTGGGAGCTGTTTCTCAATTTGAGACTTCCTCTTCTTTAATGTATGCATTAAGTGCTATAAATTTCCCTGTTACTGTGTTCCATAAATTTCACATTTTCATTTCATTTCATTCACTTTCTTCATTTCCCTTAAGATATCCCCTATGATTATTTAGGAATATACTGCTTATTTTGAGAGTGTTGCTTAGCTTCCAAATATTTGGAGGTTTTCCATGAAAATTTCCTCTTATAAGGATAAAAATCACATTGGATCTAGAGCCCATTCTAATCCAGTATAGACTCATCCTAATATAATGACATCCACGAAGACCCTATTTGTAAATAAAGTTGAATTCACAGGTTCCAGGGATTAGGATCTGTACATCTTTAAGGATCATGTATTCAGTTCATCACAGAGAATTTGTGTTAAATCTAGAAAAAAGTATTGGGAAGAGAATCACCTTCTGTTTTTCTTATTGGTGATAATTTTTGAAGAATCACAAATTCTCCCAGAAAATATACAACACTCTTTACTCACAATTGTATATAGGGCCATGTTGGGCAGAATTGGAGATGAGAAGCAACAAATTGATAACTATCACACAATCGATGTTAACTTTAAAGAATTTTATTAACTTAATTTGATTATACATATAGAAAATCCCAAATAACTAAAGTGTCAATCCACAACCATTTTCTCTTTTATACCACAGATTTTATAATGTCATATGTAATTGAATAATTATTATATCAAACTATGTCTTTCCCATTAGAGACCAACCTGAAGAGTCAGTATCTTGTTTAGCAGTGTTGAATGCTCAGAGTCAGGCACAGAGCAGAAAAAACATGAGATCCTGAATCTGTACACATTCCTTTGGCTGAATACATTAAAGAAAGCATATACTGTGATGAGAGTTCTTACATGAACTCCTTTCACAAGACCAACCATGAAACACCCAGGCAGTAGTGAATCTAGCAATGCTCCTGCCTGGGTCCTCTTCCAAATCTTCTCCTCCAATTACCCGGTTGTCCCCTTTGAGATGCTGCTCAGATCTAGAATGGTCTGGCCTTTTCTGATATAAACACTACTGTGATAAGAGCAGGGGCCTTCAAATACTTTGATATGAAAGGTCCTCATTCAGTTTTTAAAATAACAAAAATGTCTTCCTCAAATAAAAAGTTGTCATTTTATTTTTAATTTAAAATTTTTCATGTTGGGACATTCTAAAAACACAAAAATATAGTGACTGAGAAAGTAAACAACCATATTCCACTATTCATAGTTGTTCCTAAACCTTTTTTAAAAAAATCAATGTCAGCATAACTAAAGCTCATTTGGACTTTTCCATTGCCATTTTTCCTCTTCTTCCAACACTGCCCCCTCATTATCATGACTTGGGGCTACAAATTTTCATTTCTTTTTCAAAATATGTTTATTTTGGCCAGTGCTGCGGCTCAATAGGCTAATCCTCCACCTGCGGCGCCAGCACCCTGGGTTCTAGTCCCGGTCGGGGTGCCGGATTCTGTCCTGGTTGCCCCTCTTCCAAGCCAGCTCTCTGCTGTGGCCCGGGAGTGCAGTGGAGGATGGCCCAAGTGCTTGGGCCCTGCAACTGCATGGCAGACCAGGAGAAGCACCTGGCTCTTGGCTTCGGATCAGTGCGATGCACTGGCAGCAGCGTGCCGGCCGCGGCGGCCATTGGAGGGTGAACCAATAGCAAAGGAAGACCTCTCTCTCTGTCTCTCTCTCACACTATCCACTCTGCCTGTCAAAAAAAATTTTTTTTAATTTAAAAAAAGTTTATTTATATTTTCTGTTCATCTTTACTTCTGTATAGATTATTTTAATTTTAAATTATGAGTGGACATTTGCCCCCAATCCCAGTGTTTATTTACTCCCTGATTTATAATGTTATTTTTTTTATAAAATTTCCTACAGAACTCTTTTCTGCCCCATGAACCTTCTAGTTTATTTCTGAGTATTCATATCTGGTAGGGCAATTTCCTCAACCCTGTTCTTTATCTTGGTTATTCTTGGATCTTTACTCTTCCATAGGTGTTTTGGGATCAGCTCATCAAGTTTTGTGGAAAAACTACTCACTGGTATTTTGCTTGGAATTCAATTTATTTATAATTTAGAAGAGTTGGGCTCATTGTGGCATGGGAATCTGAGCATATAAACATAGCAGCTCTCTACTTTAAGTCTTATACTTAGCATATATTAAATTATTAATATAAAGTATTTATAAATATCTTATAGTTTTTGCAATAAAAATCTCTAATAGACTCCAGTCATCTTACAAGTTTTGCTAATATTGCATGAAAATTTCAACTTTTAATGTTTTCTAAATTATTTCAATTATATTATCTAATGTTTACTTTCTTATTAAACCCAGTACTGTTCCAAAGACATTATATTTGCTAACTAATTTGATCTTCATAACACCTCTGAGAGAAATATAATTAATATCTCCCACTATCTAGGTAAAGAAACTGAAGCACAGAAGGAATAATATCTTGTTGGAAGTCATATCTAGTAAGTGACAAAGCCTGAATTTCATCATGCATGTAAAACAGAAAGTGCCCTGATACTAGGTTACCAGGGAAAGAATGCTCGGCAGAAGGTCTTAACTAGAATTGAATACGTAAACCTAACTGTGGCTATAATAGGGCAGCAAGAGGGGCTTTTTATGATCAAATATTCTGTGATTCAATCAAATGGGATTTGATCTTGCAATGCTCTTGATTAAAATTACACATTCATATTAAATTCAAGAATCCATGAAAGTGACTCAGGCCAAAGAGGCCAGTTGTATTTTGGTGGTAGACACTGTTTCTGGCTATCTTAGCAGCCATGAATAATTCCCCATTTTCTTTCTTTGAACTTAGAATCACTTTTCTGAAATTTTGGAGGCAGAGAGACAGACAGAGATAGATATAGATAGAGAGACAAAGAGAATGGCCATCTGTTGTTTTACTTCCCAAATGCCTTCTTCAGATGGTGATGAACTGAGGCCAGAACCAGGAGTCAGGAACCCAATCTGAATCTCCCACATGGTTGGTAGAAACTCAGTAACTTGAACCATCACCGCTGCTTCTAGGATCTGCATTGTCAGAAAGCTGGGGTCATGAACTGGAAACAGGAATCAAAAACATCAGGCGAGCGTGGGACACGAACATCTTAAGGGCTAGACTAAATACCTACTCTACCGTGAGTGTATTAATTATCCTCTAAGTAATTATTTCCTTCAGTGAAGGTGGACCCATCTTACAGAGTGGACTTGGTAGTAGATGGTATAGAAGGTGACTATGTTAAGGTATTTAGCAACACAGAGAAAAAATATGGATTCACAATAAGAAACAATATAAGGGAATGAGAATCTTTAAAAACAAGAAGTTTGGTCTAGAATTATGACTTGGGCTACGTTTAAGGTTTCTTTTACATTATCTTACTAGTAAACATCCAAAAAAGCAATGCAAGAGATCAAAAGAGAAAAGATGGATCCCCATTACATTGGTGTTTCTCTCAGAACTGCACATGAAAAAAATTATCTATAATGTAATAGAGTGACAAATCCATCACATCAGAAGAGGCTACAGATGGGAAATTTCTGTTTCTTTCATTGTTAAGCTAAAGAGGAGCAGCTGAGAAATTGAAGATCTACCATTCTACTGTAGAAAAAAGTTAAAGTCTTACCAAGAAAAAAATTATTCTTGACCTAATTCTGTGACCATTTCATGGCCTATCCAATATTTGAAAACTATATTGATAAAAGGCAGGGATAGAAGAAATAGATGTGAAACAAGTAGGTAGATATAAAAACACTAACTCTTTGGAAATAGAGTCCTATTTGAAGAGACAAAAAAAGCCAAGTCAGAGTGGTCTCCTAGATTTTTTTATGCTCTGTTGCAGAATAATCTTAGAAAGGAGGAAAAGATGCACATTATGGAGATTCTAAATTCATTGATCTAGTTAATATTTTTCATTCATTAAAATAAAAAGAAACCATATTTAAAGAAATAAATAAAGCTCCTAGTGAGACTTTATGAACCAAATGCATCAAGTTACTGAGTTGCAAGTATAGGAAAAACTAACAGCATTTTCTGTCAGAAAATCCACAAACTCAGTACCATACAAGGTGGGCTAGAGAGTTTTCATTGGCGGAATGTGTGTAAGTGTTTAAAAGCAAAAAGAACACATTGATTACAACAAGTGACAGCTGACAGGAAAGAGATAATAAAAAAATGGTACTAAACAAAGTCCAGAATCATTTAGTGTAAGATGATGGTTCGCTTTTGTATGCGTCAGCACCACATGGCAACTTGTAATGCCAATTCTCAGCCTCCATACCAGGATCACACAACCCAAGGCTCTCAGGTGGAGGCCAGAAATCTGTGCTCCAACAAGCCCTCCCTCCAAGTGATCTGAAGCACATGCAGATCTGAGAACCACTGGGATGGAGACAAGGAGTCCTACCCATCAGGTGGTGACATGAGGTGGCCAAGAGTACACAGCCTGGGATCTACATCTCAAATCTGCTACATCTAGCTGTGTGACGTTGGCCAAGTACTTCCATCCTCTAAGCCTACTTATAAGTATACCAATCACGTGGGTTTATTGCCTAGATTAATCAATAAAACTTATGAAACATGATCAATAAATAACATTAGCCACTATTTAATCATCAACATCATCATAATGCTCCCTTAAGTCACAACTATATTATTTCTCTATGAATGAAGGCACTAAGTATTCAATGCTTAATATATTCTATAAAAGAAAACAACATGGGTACAATGTTATAGTAATATTTACCTATGAGTGGTTAACAATAATAATTCTTTTAAGACACTAAATATGTATTTGTCATTGTTCTAAATGCTTCACATATAAATTAATTTAATCACTTTTAATCTTAGGAAACTAGGCTAGAGAGGCTAGGTAAAGTGCCCAACATTACAAAGCTAGAAAACAAGAGTCAGAACTGAGATACAATCTTAGAGTCTGTGTGCTTAACCACTATCCTACATCATTCTTCAAAGTTTAAAACAAATTTTGATGTTTAAGGCAAAGATTTCAGTTGTCTAGAAAAAGACACCCACACAGAATATCTCATTATCCAAGGTACCAGAAAAAGGAAACATCTTTACTCTTATTTCTCCTAACTGCTCCATAAGCACCTCTTCTGTATGCATTAAGTACATCCAACTGATTCCATAGACAACTTGTTAGCCTGAAAAGTGGGATGACTATTCCCTCTAAAATGGGAGGAAGAAATACAGCCAGGAAGAGTTGGTGAGAAATGCACCTGATGGGAAAATTATTTGAGTTCCCCCAGCTTCTAATTTTCCCAGTGCAAGGACATGCCAGGATAACAGAACAAACAGTTACCCTCTAGCAGCAACAGTATCTCTGCTATGTCTGAGTCAGATGCTCAGACAGTTGAATGTACTATTAGGAAATAAGAGAACAGAGCTCAAGGGAGGCAGACTGCCTTGTCTGATCTGTACTGAATATGCCTGAACTGCCCGGATGCCCATGTCTGCATAGGAGCAAGCAGGTTCTTTAACCCTTGCTTCATAGATTTTATTGGGCATTTGTCAGGGCTTTCAAAATTTCTCAGTGTCAAAAGAAGAGAGCTCAGACTCCACAGCTGCAACAAAAGGAGGCGGTCTGTTGGCCAGAAAGCTGCAAGACAGATCAATTTTACCCTTAACTTGTTTCATCTCCAGCCTTTGAATGCCTGCCAAATTCTTTATGTGTTTTCAAGGTGACCAATAGAAGTAATTCACTCACTGTTTGAACACCCTCAATCACCAGTATTTTTAAGACACTGTGATAAGGAAAACAAAAAATAACGATGGCAACAAAAAAACTATCTACTTCCCAATGCCAGAAAACAATCTAAAACAAAATTGAGAGAATGTGAGACTAGCTTTTCCTCTTATTGTTTTGGATGGAATATTCACTGAGCCAGGTTTTGGGCAGAATGGAAATTTCAGCACGTGTATCTACTATGTTATAGAAAAAGACATTACAGAGGAAAACCTACATTTTGTTTTTGAAATTTCTCCATTGTCTTATTTATAGAGAAAACCTAAAAGCAATCAGATTTGTTATAGTCAGAGCACAATGTTTTCTTTCACTATCACTGTATATTTATACCTGTATTGAATTTTACTACAGCAAGAACATTTTCCCCAGCTTTATATCAACTACCTGCAAAGAATCACTAAGAGCACCTCAAGCTTTTACTACATGTGATAATATTCAGTAACTAATATAAATTCCTAGGCATGGTAATCATATTTTTGTTAAGCTTAATGCATTTGATCTCATGCAGGAACTAAGCTTCCTACAGAACAGAAGAGGATTATGTAAGGTCCACAGAACAAACTGTCTCAATGTCTTTGGTAACAAAGGTATGAGATAAGCTATTCAGTAGAAAAGCTTTTGTAAATGTAATCAATTTACAAAAAAAGTCCTTTTATTTTCCATTTTATATAATTCCTTTCACCAACTCCTAACATTCTCAATGAAGTACATTTCAAGTGGTTTTTATGGTTGTGTTCTGGGAATTGGAGAAACTAGGGAGTAATGGGACTTGTGGTTTCTTCCCTCCTCCATCAACACTCAGCCTAGGCCACCATGGACACAGTTGCAGGACAAAGCTGAGAAGAACCAAGTGGACAAGTTAGAAATAGACTTGGGAAAAAAAAGAGGAAAACAAACAATACACAGAGTGTAATTGCAATGTTAGTTTAAATAAAAATGTAACACTAGGGTGCTGGCATTGTGGCACAGTAGATTAGGGCTCCATGTACAATGCTGGCATCCGATATGGGCACCGGCTCATGTCCCGCCTACTCCACTTCTGATCTAGTTCCCTGCTAATGACCTGGAGAAAGTAGAAGATGACTCAAGTGCTTGGGCTCCTGCCACCCACATGGGAGACCTGGATGAAGCTCCTGGCTTCTACCTGGCCCAGCACTGACTCTTGCATCCATCTGGAGACTGAATCAGTGGATGGAAGATTGATCTCTCTCTCTTCCTCTCTCTCTGTAACTCTGCATTCATACTAAATAAGTAATGGGTATCCACACCACAATACTAGTGAAATACATTGGTCTCTGCAATCTCTTATGATAGTTCTGGCTAATATTCAACCTCAGGCAGCTGAATGTATAGACTCCAAAATTTCCCAAGAGAATTAGTACATTTAAACCTAGAAAAATAAGTTATACAAGTATGTGATTAAGTAAATCACACCTGTAATGCTAATATTTTTAGTATGATTCACAAATAATCATGTATTTAGGATAAATATAAAGTATATCATTTGTGTGATTCCAAATTAAATTGATGGGACTAATTGATTTATATTAAAAATTTCATATCAAAATACATTAATATTAGAAAAAAAAAAACCCTACATGAAAGATCTCCGTGAAAAGAACAGGTCATCAAAGAAGGAGGTACCTTTCTCTGAAGGGAGGAGAGAACTTCAACTTTGACCACGACCTTGTCTAAATATGATCAGAGTTGGTGAACTCAAAAGGTTTCCATAGCCTTGGCAGCTCATGACAAGAGCCTAGGGTGATTAATGATGCCATAAACAAGAGTGTCAATTTGTTAATTCAACAACAGGAGTCACTGTGTACTTACTCCTCATGTAGGATCTCTGTCCTTAGTGTGCTGTACATTGAGATTTAATGCTATAACTAGTACTCAAACAGTATTTTTCACTTGATGTTTCTGTGTGGGAGCAAACTGTTGAAATCTTTACTTAATGTATGCTAAACTGATCTTCTGTATATAAAGAGAATTGAAAATGAATCTTGATGTGAATGGAAGGGGGGAAGGAGAGGGAAAGGGGAGGGTTGCGGTGGGAGGGAAGTTATGGGGGGGGAGCCATTGTAATCCATAAGTTGTACTTTGGAAATTTATATTCATTAAATAAAAGTTAAAAAAATATTTTAAAAAATTAGAAGATTTAAGTAATCCTAAGGCATTTTTTATGTTAACTTTATCCTATTGTAATAGTTATTTGAATTCCTAGAAGGAGACACTGTGGCACAGTGGTTTAAGCTGCTGCTTGCCCTGTTGGCATCCCATATCAAAGTGCCAGTTCAGGTCCATTTAGAGAGTAAACCAATGGGTGGAAGATCTCTCTCTTTCTCTGATGCTCTGCCTTTCAAATAAATAAACCTTTTTTAAAGTTCTTAAAAGGTTTTTTTTTTTTTTTGGATGACTAAATTACCAAGAAAGAAAATTTATTAAGTTCATCATTGTAGTTTAAAATATTAAAGGAATTAAGGTTTATAAATAGAATCAAGCATTAATCAAACACATCCCTAAAAGTAATTCTTAAAATCTGCTACATTTATAAGTAGAATAAAATGATTAGAAAAAATTTCAGAGCCTAAGGAAGAACTATTGTGCACATAAATTTAATAAACTTAATATTAACTTTTTAAGACAGTTTTACTGGGATAATATTTTGAGGATCCACCTTCTAGGGTACAGGAAACTCCCATCAACAAAGTTGTCTCCAGGTGAGTCTTGTCCCTCACAATGTGGTTTGGACACAGCTAAGGGATTAATGTCCCCAAAACGCCATTTTATAGCTTTATAGCTTCTTTCTTCAGAAATCTGTTTAAATTTTTCCCTTTCCTAGTGAAACAGAAAAAAAAATCTTAAAGGATCTTTCTGTTTTTGCTTCATCCATTGTTTTTACCCCCAAGATTCTGTTTTTAACAAGGAAGTCACTTTAATAAGGTACAACCTTATTAAAATTATTTCTGCCTCTGTTTTCTACTACAGTCAATACTGAAGTCAGTTAGCATTTAATAAGCTCTTTGCTAAGCCCCAAGAATTTAAAAACCTATTTGCTCATGCCTATTTTTAAGATGAAGCAAACTCTTCCTTTTTTCTTATACATATTTCAAAACTGGAAAAGAAAAACAGTTTCATTCCTGTGTCCACGAACAGCTGAGGATGTTCATAACGTGACCCTGAGAATGACTTCTGAGACTTATGCGTAAGTACGGCAGAGGATACAGGCTGCCACCTGCAAGCTCATTCTTCCCTTCCGTATTGGTATCAAATCCCGAAGTTCATCTGGACACATCGCTGGCTGAGTAAGAAGCTAAATGCCCTAGCTTTCTTTTCAGCTCTGTGTGGTCATGTGACAAGCCAATAAGATAAGGGCATAGCTTCTATGCCAGACTTTAGGAATGGATGCTTGAAAGAATCTGGCTCAGTGTGCCGGGTCTCTTTCTACCCCTAAAGCTTTATTCCTTCAGCTTTGAGGACAGAACTTATGTTTCAGCATTGCAGAGCAGAACGGGAAGGCTCTGGATCTCTGATGACAGCGTGGAGCCTGTCTTCACACTCTGATGAGATAGAAACAAAACTCCACATAATATAATCACTGTTATTTTAGTGGTTCTCTGTTAGGTGCAATTGAACCTTATTCTAAATGATGCAGAGAGGCATATTTGTTTTTAACATTTTAATAATTTTACTAATGAGCTTTCTTAAAATACTTTTCTTGGAACTAATAGAATTCTGAATTAAACTTACATATCCAACATTTACGCTATTTGTCGTACAAATAAACTTGTTTAAGACTACAAAGAAGAAATTATAAGACAAATTTAAATATTTTATTTATTTATTTTGACAGGCAGAGTTAGACAGTGAGAGAGACAGAGACAGAGAGAAAGGTCTCCCTTTCCATTGGTTCACTCCCCAAATGGCCATTATGGCCGGCGTGCTGCACCGATACGAAGCCAGGAGCCAGGTGCTTCCTCCTGGTCTCCCACGTGGGTGCAGGGCCCAAGCACTTGGGCTATCCTCCACTGCCTTCCTGGGCCACAGCAGAGAGCTGGACTGGAAGAGGAGCAACTGGGACAGAATCCGGCGCCCCAACTGGGACTAGAACCTGGGGTGCCGGCAACAGAGGCAGAGAATTAGCTAAGTGAGCCAAGGCACCGGCCAAAAATTTAAATGTTTTAAAGACATTATAAGGAAAATGTCTCTATTCCCTAAAATCATCTAATTTTATTCACTCACAGAGTAAGAAAAGATGTTAAATGCACTAAATTAAAATGAGGGCAGCTAAAATGTGAATAGTACATTGTAGTAAACTATTTCATGTACTGCCAACAATATTCCTATATACAGTCATAGTAATGCTCCTCATTTTACAAATGGGCTTTGAAGCCCAGAGGAGGTGGTAACTCACCTAAAGCTTTAGTAAGTGTTGGGTCCTGCATCAGAATCTTGCAGTTTGGATGCAGGGCCTGCATGTCACCTAAAACAACCCAAGATTCAGAACGGCATTTTAATGAAGTTCCCAAGAAAACACAAGAAAAGTGCCAAAACTAACACCTAAACACAGATCTTTGGATCCCAGTTTTCTTCAGAGTTGACACCTATGAGGTCTTTAATTCAAGGGGAGTAATAAAGGTAATCTTCCATCCTTGATGTCTGAATTTCTGATTCAATGGAAAACTAAGCCAACAGCTAGAAAATTCAAATACTTCTGCAAGAGTACTTCAAAAAGTTCATATAAAAATGGAATTAAAAGATAAACTTAGGAACAGGCATTTGGTGCAGAGGTGACGCTGCCTCTTGGGATGCCCATATCCCATACCGGAGTGCCTGGGTTCAAGTTCTGTTTCTGTTTCTAATTCCACTTCCTGTTGATGCACACTCTGGGAAGTAATAGGTACTTGGTCCCTGCCACTCAAGTGGGAAACCTGGATGGAATTTAGACTCCTAGCCTCAGCCTGGCCCAGCCCTGGCTGTTGTGGTCATTTGGGGAGTAAACCAACAGAAAAGAGAGCTTGCTCTCTTTCTCTCTCAAATAAATAAAAATTGTAAAAAAAATTGATTCAAAATAATTTTGAAATTCATGCATAGTTTTTTTTTTATAATACACATTTTCCTTGAACTTTTTGACAAACCCCCTACATACACACACACACACACACACACACAATCACTATGACTACAAAAGGAAAATAATTCTGTTTTTCTGCAGGTAAACATACCACTGTCCTTTAGTTGTCCTGGCCCCTAAAATACAACCCCAAAATACCTCATATGACATTCAAGCTTAATTTTTCTTAGTCATCATTTCCTCCATTAACTGAACAGATCTTTGTCATCTCCAACCTGGTCTCTTTATCTCCAGTCCATGTTCTGTATCCTGTTACCTCCACAAGAATCTTTTTAAAACACAGTTGCATCCTATGTCCCAGGGTTCACAATGATTTTCTTTCACCCAAGGACATTCACTCCTGTCACCTAGGCTAGTTTGCATGATCCTCCATAATTTGGTTCCTGTGTACTTATTCAAATTTTTTCTCAGTCTTCCCCAAACTATAGGTCTCCTTGTCATTTTTTAGAAATAGAAGAAGTCAAGGGAAATCAACAAGGACCAAAATTGGTTATAGACTTGAACCAGTGGGCATGAAAAACTTTAAAGGCAGCAGCTGCTATCTGCTGCTTGCATAAACCCTCAGAGTTTATCCCAGGCCTGGGAGGCAAGTGGGAGTCAGAGTACCATGGATTCAGGGACAGGAGAAAGGAGGTTCTGATTAAACAGGTTAAGGTCGGTTCTCAAGTCCATACCAGCTATAAAACAGGCAGGAGAATATAACAGGGGAAAGGAGCGTTCATCTAGAGCCTCACAGATGAGCAGATCTACACAAGAGGGACAGTGTTTGCTCCTGAACTTGGCTCTGGATCACCATGATTTCACCTCCAGCCTTTTGCTTCCACAAACATGACTTTACTTCCTTAATATCTTCTCTTTAAAAATGCACACACACACACACACACACACACACCCCACGTCAGTCTCTTTTCGTAGAGGGTAAGGACCTAAATGTAATCCTGGATTAGGTATTGATTCTCTTTCTCATTTAGTGGATTTCCTCAGAGTTCAAAGTTGGCAAGAAGCTACAGTGATAAATGATCTCTCCAACAAATGTTGTTTCTGAGATTTTTTGGGGTCAGAGGAAAAAAAAAACAACATTGTGATTTTCCAATAAATCTACTAAACACTGCAATGAATTATGAACCTCTGAGCAGGGAATATATCATCCAAGAGGTCCAAACACAACTGGCAAATACTCATATTTGAAAGATATGGTTTATTTCAATTAATCAGGAAACCATCTTATTTACGCTTGGCATTCTTTCTAAAATAGAAGTTATGAAATTAAAAAAACTGTCTTTGATACTCATATGTATCTCATTTACTGATTGTTCAGTTTTTCATAAAACATGTTGAGTTTTTTTTCCCTCTCAATATTTTTTTCTCAATATTGCCACTTCTCCTCCCTGAAATAGCACCTAATGTGACATGAGAAGCAAAAAAGAGATTTTCTTAGGAGTTTCTTTTCATTCTTGATTTTAACTTTGTGTTCAACAACAAGAAAAAAATATAATTTATTTATCTTCATTGCTAGCTATCCTTTCCATGTATCACCCTATTTTTAATATAAAAACCAAAACATGCTGTAGAAACAAAGTGTTCAGTGCATGCTTTCAGCCCATACTCATATAAGCAACTTTGAAGAGTATCAGAAATAGGTGTGAAAGCCCAGAAACAGTCTAGGATGCAATCACTATACATAGGTATATACTACTTTTCCCACAGAGTATGATATAGAGTTGTGATATTACACTTATTTACATTACTATTTGACTCACACTTGTTCTCCTGATGCAAGCTAAGCTCTGTAAGCTTCTGGATTCTGTGTGTTTCAGCTGAGTGCTCAATCTCGGATACTCAGCTCAACACCTAGAACACCAGAACATGGAGGCACTCAGTAAACAAATGAATATAGAAAATGCATCTGGGCTCACAGGTATGATATCATGAAGCAAGAGCACTTTGGAGGAGATGGATATGTGTATTACCTTAAAGTGTGAGGACAGTTTCAAAAGTATACATTAACAAATTCTATAGACACATGACATTTATTTTATATCAATTGCACCTCAAGAAAGCTGCTTTTTAAAATGTCAAAATCTATGGAAGCAGTAAATTGTATCATTATAAATTCAAGAAATATTTTACAATAATAAAGAGAATCCAGCATTACTGAAATATTGGGTGATCTTTTTTTAAAAAAGCAAATATCACTTCTAATTATTTTTCTTTAAGGTTTATTTATTTATTTGAAAGGCAGTTACAAAGAAGCAGAGGCAGAAAGATAGAGGTCTTCCATCTGCTGGTTCACTTCCCAGATGGCCGCAATAGCCCAATCCGAAGCCAGGAGCCAGGAGCTTCTTCCGGGTCTCTGACACGGGTGCAGGGGCCCAAGGACTTGGGCCATCTTCTGTTGCTTTCCCAGACTATAGCAGAGAGCTGGATTGGAAGTGGAGCAGCCAGGACTTGAACTAGCACTCATATGGGATGCCAACACTGCAGGTGCTACACCACAATGCCAATACCTAATTAACTATTAATTTTTGGCTTCCTGGTGCTGCTACAGAGGAAAATATTAAAGTATAAAATCACACTTTAATCAGAATCTCATTTATCAATTTGATATAATGCTATTGAATTTAAGATACCAACATTAGATATGAAAGACTATGCTTTTACTTTATTTACTTATTTTGACAGGCAGAGTTAGACAGTGAGAGAGAGAAACAGAGAGAAAGGTCTTCCTTCCATTGGTTCACCCCCCGAAATGGCCGCTATGGCCAGCGCGCTGCGCCAATCCAAAGCCAGGAGCTTCCTCCTGGTCTCCCATGCGGGTGCAGGGCCCAAGCACTTGGGTCATCCTCCACTGCACTCCCAGGCCACAGCAGAGAGCTGGTCTGGAAGAGGGGCAACTGGGACTAGAACCCGGAGTACCGGTGCCACAGGCAGAGGATTAGCCTAGTGAGCCACAGTGCTGGCTACTTTTACCTTTTAAATAAAATACTCAACAGATATTTCTCCTGAAAGATTGTGTGTAAATTGAACTCTATTTTAAATACATTGAAGGTACTTAATCTTTCTCAATGCCTGTCAAGAATTCTCTCAACATTTTAAAACTCCAGTTTTGTTTAAGTAGGAGCCAACTGTTTTCAATTATTGAAAAAAAAAAAGTATTTTATTTTGCTGTTAAAAATGCTATTGAGAAGATAATGTTGTAAGACATTGTAACTGAATTAAAATCTTCATAAGGTGTTTGAAAACAGAAAGACAATAGGGGCATGAGAGAAAAACAATTATCATTATGAGGAATAATAAGTGACTGGATTTTTCAGTGACAGATTTGAACCTTTTGATTGAAATTGGTTTGTATTTAAAATTTGATCACTTACTTTTAACATTAATATTTGTAGTACAAGATTTTTCTGATATAAATTATTCCAATGCAAGTATGCTCTAATTATTTCATGAAAATATTTGACAAATATACCCCAATATGTACCCTTATGGAGGAAATAACTTATTACCTCTTCAGGTGGAATGCAACCTATCCTTCTACTCTTTCCCAAGCTGAGACACCTAGATCATTCACAACACACACATTCTTCAGGGCATTCATTCATTCATCCAACAATATTTATGGATCCTGTACCATATGACAGGCACTGTTCTTACAGTTGGAAAAGCTGCAATAAGCAATACAAGCAGAGCAAGACCTATTTATCACAAACATAACAAATTAAGAGAACTTCAGATAGTGATCTGTCCTATGAGACAAATAGAATAAGGCAAAGAGGTGGTGGCAGTCACTGGGTAAAGTGGGGGATGTTAGCTGGGGGATGAGGTGGGGAAAATCTCGCCAAGTGGATAAATGAGGAGGTAAAAAGAGATAAGCCTAAAGACAGGCAAGAATCAGATCTGAAAGGATTATTATTTCATTCTAAGTGCTATTGAGAAGCCCCTGAAAAGTCTTTAAAAATAACATAAACCAGGATGTGATGCCTGCATCACATGTCAGAGTGCTTGGATTCAAGTTCTGGCTCCACTCCTCTGATTCCAGTTTCCTGCATATGTAGGCCCTAGGAGGCAGCAGGTGATGGTTGAACTAATTGGGTCCCCGCCACTGACATGGGAGACCTAGGTTGAGTCCCTGGATCCCTAGCATGTGGGGAATGAACTAGCAGAGAGAAAGTCAATCTCTGTCTCTCTCCCCTACTCCATTCTTTCCCCTCCCTCCATCCCTCTGTCTCTCCTCAAATAAATTTTTAAAATTTAAAGAAATAGCATAAACTAGTTTGTGTTTTAAGTTGATACCAATACCTATGACTCCTATAAGATGAATGGAAGACAGAAAGGCAGGGAGACCAGTCAGAAAGCTGTTGCAAGTGAGAAATGATGGTGGCTTGCACAAGTGTGGTAGAGGTGGAGATGAAGAAAAGTGGATAGATGAAGATATATATTGGTAATAGAGCTTAAAAATCTGTTGGCTTATTGGACATGTATGTAAATGAGGATGGTGACTAAAATAAATCAATTAAGACACAGTAGAATGGAGAAAAGAAAGTGCAAGCCTACAGTATAAAAATCATAACCATACACTACACATTGAATTAATATAACACCAATTATATCCCACAGATAATAAGCATCTTCTTATAATAACCAGGTATCTTTGCAATTTGATAGAATTTTAAGTTATACCTCAAGTTCGAATTTAAATTTGAAGGTGTAATTATCTAAAGTTTAAATTAATTTATCCATTTCTTTTGTGCTTCAGCAAAAGAATTCACAGTGGCCAGCACTATGTAGCCTCTGTATTTTGGGTGTAATCAATTTTCCATCCCTCAGTCTCAGTTAAAAATAGGGTTCTCAGGTGGCCTCTATCTTCAGGCCATGAGCTCCCAAAGCACCTCTGGCTGTACTGCATTGATAAACTAGTGAGCAAACCTTTCTTGTCTGCTTGACTACATGTTTCTCCTAAAGGAGATCAATCCATAAACACTAGTGGTATCAAACAACAAACTCAGGCAACATCAGGTAATCATCAAATGCAATCTCACAAACATAGAAATAGCCTCTGACTTTTTTTATTGACTTTTGGGACCTGACAATTTTGTGGCTGACTTCTCTGGAGACTTATTTTTAAAAAATTGTTAATCATTACTCATAGAACATGCAATTCACCCAATTAAAACTTACAATTCTTTAGCATATTCAGAGTTCTATTTCCAACACCTAAACTGACATTAGAATTTTGCCCCCACACCTATCAGCTGGCATTCCCCAATGTTCCCATCCCACCCCCAGTCCTTGGTAATTACTAACCCATTTTTTGTCTCTGCAGATTTGCCTATTTTGAACTATATAATACATGATTCTTGGTGACTGGTCTCTCTGAATTATCATAATGCTTTTAAAGTCATCTATGTTGTACCTGTGTTAGTATTTCTTTTTATTGTACAATAATATTCTAATATATGGATAGATCATTTTATTTATCATCCAGTAGGTGAATATTTGGGTTGTTTCACATTTTTGGCTATTACACTGTTCTGAACATTTATGTACAAGTTTCGATGTGGAAATCTGTTTTTATTTCTCTTAGATAACTCTATGTTTAACTGTTTGAGTACTTCCCAAAGCAGTTGCACCATTACATTCCCATCAGCTCTGCTCTAAGTTCTCCAGATCTTCTCTAACACTTATATAGCTATAACTATGCTACTGGGTATGAAGTGGTATCACTTCATTTTGATTTGCATCCTTTAGTTGCCAGTAATGCTGAGCATCTTATCATTTGCTGATGGGCCACCCACATATCTTCTTTGGAGAAATAACTACTCAGACCCTTTTTCCATTTATATATTTTGTTATTTAATTTTTTATCATTGAATCATGATAGTTCTTCTTTTACTCTAGTTATAAATCACTCATCAGATATATGATTTACAAGTTTTCTACAACTCTGAGTTATTTTTTCACTTTCTTGATAGTGCCCTTTGAGGTATAAAAGGTTTTAATTTTGATGGTGTCCAGTTTTTGTATTTTTTTGTTGTTTGTGTTTTGTGTCTTATGTAAGAACCATCATTAACATCCACAAAGATTTACTTCTATTTTTCTCCTAAAAGTTTTAGTTATCTTTTATATTTGCATCTTTGAACTGCTTTGAATTAATTTTTATAGATAGTGTGAGGTAGGGGTCCAATTACATTCTTTGGCATGTGGATATGTAGGAGTTTTAGCATCATGTGTTGGAAGATTATTCATTCTCCCGCCTAGTTGACTTGGCATGAAAACTGGATTTCTTATTTGCTTGGGCCCTAGCAGTGACTTCCTCTGGGTCCTTTTTTTATTTCTTTCATTGTAATTTCAACTATAGTCTTAGTCCATTTTCCACTGCCATAACCCAATACCTGAGACTATGTACTGTACAAAGAACAGACTGATTTCTTATAATCTAGAGGCCAATGTCAAGGTTCCAGCGTCTGCTGAGGGACTTCTTGCTGAGTCTTAATGATGGAGGATATCACATGGAAAGACAGGACAGGAGATAGTAAGAGGGAAAGAGGGGTCTAAATTTGCTTTTATAAGAAGCCCAACTCTACAAAAAAAAAATGTCATTAATCTAGTTGCAACCTTAATCTGTTCATAAGGTGACCTGATGACCTCTTATTAGGCCCCAACTCCTAACACTGTTGCACTGGAGATTAAGTTTCCAACACGAGAATGTTGGGGAACCACTCGGTCTGATGGAACAAGGACATAAGCCTCAGCCATTTCAGGTTCTTGTTACCCGTGCCTTCTTTCAGGAGACCAGTTCCAGCTCACGCCCTGTATTATTCCCACCCCATCCCCTACATTCTTCCCCAGGTTTGGAAGCCAGTGGGCCAAATTTGAACCAGTATGGTGGAGCTCATCTCTGCCTACTGCCCCCCATCCCATCCCTAGCCCATCTAGGATATAAAAAGGCCCAGCCTGCTGGGGTCTGGGCCTCTGGCATGTATTAGGTCTATGTACATGCTGGCAGTTAGTTGACCTCTGCAGGTTTATTTTCTCTGAATAAATTTGGTCTGGCTGCGAGTTTGTATTGTCTCCTTTCCCTTTTCTGCATTCTCCTTGGATTTTGTTGCCCTGTGTGAGAAGGCACCAATCTGCACTCTTTTCCTTAAACAGACCACAGCAATTGTCATGCATCTTACTCTGGGTATCTGATGCTCACTCTGACTTATGTGAAGTCTGAACTTGGGTCCTTGGCTCCATCAAGTTCTATTGATGTCTACATCTTATACAGCAACAGAACAGAGTGCATGTGTTTACACATGCTTTTATTTTCCCAAATTACTCAACAACACAAGCTATCCTAATTCAAAAGGAAAGCCAAGAACACACTTTTCCATTAATTCCTACGTGATACAGTTAAGAGAATGTGGCAAACATTTGCCATGTAATATTCATTATATGATTTTATTGGTAAAGTTGAAAAAATTTTATGGGGAAATTCAAGGGAAGATATATAAAAGTGCTTAAAAGTGGGCCTATCGAGACTTTTGACACCATTCATTTAGCCACCTCATAAGAAAAAAAGGAAATAAATGGAGGGGGAGGACTTTAGCATGCAGAGATCCTCCCAGAGCTGGCACCTTTAGAGTCCACCCATGGATTCCTGTGAGAATCTTTACTGTAACCAAATAGATCTCTTCCTTTCCCCCAAACACACACACATATGTTCTTCCATCACTCCAAGTACCTTAAATATTCCTTAACTAACATTATTGAGTACTCCAAGGACCTTAAATATTCCTTAGCATTATTGAGTATTTCCTCCGTGGTAGGTCTCCTTACCTGGAAAGAGAGCTCTCGTTTCAATGGGCTTAACTGCCACTCCAGGATCCAGCTCTAGGAAGAGCTGCCGGCTCTCAGTTTGTAGTTGCTGCTGTTGTCCACTTGGTATGAAGTGGGCGCCATCTTGTTGCACTGCTGCTAGGCTTCCATGAAGTACCTTCCTCACCCAGCACTCCGGCTCAGCACCTCACACATGCCGTGCATTCTGTGTATATTTTATGGAGGATCATAAGACCCAGTCATTGCAAAAACTCTTTGAATAACCCTCTTCCTTGAGAAGCTGTCCTCGAATAACCCCCTTCCTTCTAAGTCCATCAGTAGGCACAGGACCTGAAGGTTTTGAAACAATCTTGCTGACATCTGAATTACACTACAGATTCTGTGACAAGGTCATGTTGCTGGAGCCAGAGTTCCCGGCCAGGGACTGGCACACTGAGCCTCTCAAACAATGGAAGGTGAAAAGATCTGAGAGCTTCGAAATTAAGCGGATGCAGATCAACGCAGTACTTACTGGGCAATAAAGTTCCTGAGGCAATAAAAACCCGTGATTTCTAGCAATTAGGAATGAATGGTTTCTCAGAAATGAAGTCATTGGGGGTAGTCCTGCCATGATGGAAAAAGTGATCATATAATGTGGGAAAGGACAAGCCGCAAGCTATAGACTGCATCATATCTCTGTATGAATGGCATTTCCTGTATGAGTCACATGTGTTATCAATTTTGTTGACAGGTTCCTAAAAGCACTCAGGATCACCTTTATTCTTCATAAGTAGAAAACTGACCTCCAATCTAGGACTCATCAGGAATCAAAGGTGAAACTTCACCAATCAAATACTGTCATGCTGTCATGCACTGATTTTGAGTAAAAGCCAGCTCTGGTGTTATATAAAATAATAGCTTATACATTAATTAGGAAAGCACTGTACTCCAGTTTCTGCTCACTTTAAGGAGATGGATTTTCCCCCTTGCTGAACTTAGCCCTTTAATTTGTTTCAGACCCATGGTCATCAAGCCAGAGGAAGTCTACACAAGAAAATCCTGGCACTTGTCAGAAATCAAAACAGCGGTGATGACAGAGCTGAAAAGTCCGTGTCCATTTTTCACTTTTAGAAGACCATCCGCGAAAATCACGACCATCACCGAGACAGACACGACCCGAGATGTTCCAAGAACACTGGGACTCCATCTGCTTTGTCTTCAGCCTCTGAATCAGGGCCCAAGAGAGTGAACTCTTCATGAATATGCACTGATCTGGCTGAGCAGTGAGGCTGGGCAGGGTTCTGATTAGCAAGTGCTACCTCCGGGGCGCAGAGGAAACACCACAAATGGAGATAACCTGCCGTGAGCAGATTTTGTTTCATTTTTTTGTTTGTTTTTCATGAGGGTGGAGAACAATCACTTCTCTAGTCAAACCTCTCAGCACAAGCAAGGAGCTCAAATAAAAGGCCTCCATGTAAGGGCTTTGCCAGAGGATGCGCACACGGAGGGAGAGGCAGCGAATTGCTCCTAATTTATTCGTCTCTCGCCAGTTCAAGGGCCCATCAGAATCTACACAAAACCTTTTATCTGCACGTGATGGGCAAATCAGCAATAAACAAAAACTGCTGTCTGTGCTTGTTCTGATAACTTAGTAGCATAGACCTCAGTACACAAAATAAAATGCCATGAGCTAAGGAGGGTCTCTAGGACCTGGGGCATATTAAAGTTCAATATATTTCTAGATTTTACGCTAAGAACCCCTAGGCCCATTTCAGATAATACTGAGCGGAACTTTCTGCAGCTTTGTCTAAAAACAAAAACCCCAAACAACAAAAAAGGCATTTTTTTTTTTGACCCGCTGGGCCAGTAGCTGATCTTACTGCCATTTCAGGGCTTTACCAGCCCGCAAAACACGAACTGCTAGGATGCACTGGTCCCGCTCACAGGCCGGCCCCAGGCCCCAGGGGCAGGTGGAGCGCCCGCTCCCGGACGGTCCCGGCCGCTCAGCCTGTTGCTAGCGGACAAGCAGGGGGCCAGTGCGGCTCTGGTCACCAGTCCGGCCGGGCGTGCGCAGAAGCTAGAACTGCGCGCCGAGCACGCCGTCCCGCTCTCTGCGGCGGCAGGACCCAGACCCTTGAGGTCCCAAAACCCTTTCCCCTTCGCCTGCCACCCACCTCCCACACTTCTTTCTACACGACAGGCGGCTCCATTGCTATTAAACGCCGGAGGGGAGCGGGAGACGAAACGTGAGGACGCCGCAGCCCAGGGCGGCAGGTCAAGACTTGGGAGAGTCAGACTGGACTTGGGAAGAGAACCGGTGAGGCAGGAGCCGCGGGGCGGAGCGAGGCTGCCGACCAGCTGAAGAGGCTGTGGCAGATCTCCCCCCCTCCCCAGAAGTGGTACGGTCCAGAGTGGGGCGGGGCCGAGGAGGCCTCTCCCGCACTCCTCGCCCCGGGGCCGCGGGAGCGAGTAAGCGCGCGCCCCGAAGCCCCGCCCCCGGCGCGAGCGCCCGAGCTCCGCCCCTCGCCGAGCCGCCCCCACCGCGGCTGCAGGGAGCGAGCTCGCCCAGCTCTGCGGGAGCCGCCACCCTCGCCTCCGCCGCCTCTTCCTCCCCCTCGCGTCCGCGGGCAGGGGCTGCGCGCGAGGGTCGCTGCCCTGGGTAGGCGGCCGGGCCCCGGTGGCGGCTGAACGCCCGCGCGTGGCGCCGCGACAGGTGCAGAGTCGCGGCTAAGGAGCCACCTGCGGCCGCCGCCGCGGCGATGCCCACCATGCGAAGGACGGTGTCGGAGATCCGCTCTCGCGCTGAGGGTGAGTGGCCGCCGCCGCCGCCCGGGGCCGATTCGGGGCCAGCCTAGGTCGAGCGTGCGGCTGCGTGTGTCTGTGTGAGTGTGTGTCGGAGAGCACGCCCGTCCCACCGCCTCCTCCAGGCAGTCTGACTGCGTGCCCGGTCCCCCGCAGACCCGCCTCTGATGCACTCGCTGCCCGTTTTCGGGGTTCCCGAGGTCCCAAATTGGAGTCGTGGGCGGGAACCCCAAAGCTTTCTTGTACCAGCAGCCTGCTGACTGCTCGGTGCCCATCACCGAGCGCCCTCGCCCTGTCCACCCCCTTGTCCACTGACGGGCAGACCTCGGGGTCTCCACTCAGCTTCCCATCCTGGTGATCAGATCCCAGCCCGCCGCCCCCCCCCCCATGGAAGCCCCCCGGGGGAAGCCAGCTTGCCTATCGCAGCTGCGGGGTCCTGCGCTTCTCAGAGCGTGGGGAGCTTTGGCTGGGGTGGGGGTACTCGGTGAGGACCGTGCGTTACGGTGTCTCTGCAGTTCTACCTCCTACGGAGAAGTCGCACCCAGTTGAGGTTTCCTTTATGTTTTGGCTTTAGCATGAAACCTGCACTTTGTTGCAGCTGAGCACTTTTTGGCCAGGTGGAAGCTTGTGTTTTGGATCCCAGGACCAGCTGTTGAACGGCTATGCTTCTAGGCACCGAGCACCGGGTGCCCGAGGGCGTGGGCTAGTGGTGCCCGTCGTCCTGGCCTACCTGGCACGAGGCAGACAACTCCGCAAATATGATTCGATTGTGCTCTGGGCAAAGTCAAGGCTACATGTATTTCCAGTTTTGTTTTCCCTTTTCTCTCCCTGAAACCTGTGCTTGAATTCTGCAAGAAGTTGGAGTAGCAGGTGTTTAAGAATTAGTCCACCTCACCATCATCACTTCTTCCCACCCCCACCTTTCAGTGAGAAGCAGGTGATAAAGTGGTTTTAGGAAAAGGATACAGGAGCCAGGTGAATGGGGTTCTCGGTTTTGAGACAGACCATTTTATTATCTTTCCTCAAGGTCCCCATGGAGAACTGGGGTCCAGTGTGCTAATATCTAGAATTCTCTGATCTAACATTTAGAGAATAGGAAATGCAACTCTAGGGAAAAGGTCACACTGAGTCAAAACTGACCTGTGTCCTACAGAGAAATACTGTCATTTGTAATCTCTGCAAAATATTTATAAAGGATATTACAGTTTTAGATCTGTAGTTGAGTGGGTAATATTAAAAATGCACACACGAAAGTTTTCTTTTTTTACACTTCTGAGTGAAATGAATGAATTCGGCTAATCACCTTTTGAATCATCAGAGTAAAGAAAATGTAATGATAAAAGTTGATGTCATTGAAAATATAATGGTTGTAGTTGGTGTTTTAAATAATGATTAGTGGGTCATACACTGTTGGAAGCTGGAGCAAGAGAAACATTCTAAAAGCAACGCAAAACCTGTGGCACATGAGATTTTAAAGTTGAAAGGCTGCAATGTTGTTTTTGCTGGGTGTTTGCATTTTTTTAAGCACTCCCGCAAAGATGACCTTATAGAATCTTACCACACTGCTGGATGTTGCTTCAGGTGGAGTACCATCTGAGAGTTGAGGTAGCTGTGACCCTGAATGGTTTAGTAGCTTGCCCAAGGTCGAGCACCTAGTGAAGTGATACATTTGGACAAAGAGCACTGCGAAAACAGAGACTGCTTCTTATTTAATCTTTGTATTCCCTGGGCTTCCAGGATCATATTGCTGCTTGGCAAATGACTTTTCCCTCTCATATTGGTTGATTTCAGTTTATTAGGTGCTCAACATTTGAGACTGTGGTAAAGACAAAATAATAACCCTGTGAGATGGCCATGTGCCTCATTGCCTGTCCTCCCACACCTTTCTTTCTCTAGAAATATGCTCCTCTGACAGCTTCTGCGGCCTAGGGCCTTGTTTGGAGCTGCAGCCCCCTTGGCCTCAGCTGATTGAAACTGCATAAGCTCCTCACCCAGAGGCAGCTGGTGCATAAGTGACTCAGACACTTGTAATCTTGTGGTTTGGCTACAAAGATTTTCTGTGCTGGGCATATCTCTCCTGAGAGTATTAAGGTTAGAGACTTAGAGTGAAAATCGAAGCAGAAAGAGGAAGAAGTGAATTGGCTGGTAGAGAAGAGAATGGATGATAATAATAGTTCATGCAAATGCTGCTGATAGAAGGAAACAGAAACTGAACAGACGGGAAAGAATGGAATGGAGGGGTACACAGACGATGGGGAAGCGTGGCCAGACCTTGGAGCCCTCCCTCTTGAGTTCTCTGCTCCCAGTTCCCAAGTAGTGTTAAAATAAGCTGTTTTGTTTGTTTCCCTTGAAGTGACTTGAATGGGCTTCTGTTCCCTACTTTCAGATTGGCCAAACACAGGGACTATCCTGCCTGTCAGTTGTTTACAAGCACATTGGGCAGAAAGGACTTAGATGAAATAAGAAATAAATAGCCTAAGAGGGGGTGTTTTTTGTTAACTGAACATCATGCTTGCTTATGGGTGGGCATGCATCCTACGAAAGATCAAGAATTCAGTGCACGTTTATTTGTGAGCACGAGCGAGTGCTGTATGATTGAGTTTCTTATGCACTGCTTCTCAAACTCTAAGGCACACACCAATCTCTTGTTAAGCGCAAATTCTGAGTTTCTGATTCAGGATGTCTGGGATAGGCCTGGAGTTGTTCCACGTCTGACCATTTCGCAGGTAGTGATGGGTGATAGACGATGCTGGCCCCTGCATCCCAGTTTGAGCAGCAAGATTCTGAAGAATTCATTGATTCAGCAGCCAGAAGAGTGTTGAAGGTGGAGGGTAAAAATATGAAAAAATGGTGACAGTGAACATGGCTTGTTTCAGAGTTCTTAATGAAATTAGCCAGAGCAGAGGGAAATGTGGAAGGAATAAGATTTAAGTTTAGATAGAGTGCTGTTAGATCACAGAGCATTGTTAATGCCAGGATGAGTCATTTGGATGCAGAATGGAATATTGGTGCAGCATCTCAGAGTTCATGTAATCTAATTTCTCATTTGAGAATGACACCAGTGTATAATATCTGACAGGGTCAGCTGGGAGCCAAATCATTTAAAGGAGTGCCATCCCAAAAGATGCATCTTAGATAAGTCTGGAAGTATGTTGCATGCTTCTGGGGGAGAGGTACCCTCGAACAACTCCACTGGTAATTCTTACAATAAAAAGATTAGGATTTGTGTTAGAATGACACAATGAAAATAGGAAGAATGAGAGAAATTCTAACTGAACTCCTACAAGTTATGTTCCTAGTTCTTGGGCTGTGTTAGTGACCAGGACAGGAGGAGCCTGCTTACATTCTAGTGATGCAGGAGACAAAGCAAGCAGAAAAAATAAAACCACTTTTATAATTTGTTATTGTGGTAAGTGCTGTGGGGAAAATAAAGAGAAAATAGATGTGTATGATTGGTAGTTGGATGGTAATTCTGAGCTGGTTGTTTAGGTCAGCCTTCATTGACAAGTTGACATGAAAGAGGTGAGGGGATTAAGCCACCTGGGGATGTGGGGCTAAGATGTCCCCAGCAGAGGGCACAGCCAAATCAAAGGTCCAAGGCAGGAGAGAGTCTGCAAGATTAAAGGAACAGTGCAAGAGAAAATAGTAGGAATTGAAGCCACAAATGTCACACTGTAGCATTTAGCTGTCATGAGTATAGGGCAAGACAGAGGTGGGTTAAAAGAAGCAACAAGCCGGCGCCGTGGCTCAATAGGCTAATCCTCCACCTTGCGGCGCCGGCACACCGGGTTCTAGTCCTGGTTGGGGCGCCGGATTCTGTCCCGGTTGCCCCTCTTCCAGGCCAGCTCTCTGCTATGGCCAGGGAGTGCAGTGGAGGATGGCCCAGGTGCTTGGGCCCTGCACCCCATGGGAGACCAGGAAAAGCACCTGGCTCCTGGCTCCTGCCAGGATCAGCGCGGTGCGCCGGCTGCAGCGGCGGCCATTGGAGGGTGAACCAGCGGCAAAGGAAGACCTTTCTCTCTCTGTCTCTCTCTCTCACTGTCCACTCTGCCTGTCAAAAAAAAAAAAAAAAAAAAAGAAGCAACAGCAGCAGCAATTGTCCAGCAGAAATATAGAATTTTAATGTTTATGATATTGCAGAAACAAAGACACTGAAATGATGGTGGCCTTCATGAAACAGTTTTTCATCTGCAAAACCAGTACAGCAGTACACTGTCAGGCTCAGTTGTGCCTGTTACACAAAGTCAGAAGGGGTACCGCTTCACCATCTTAAGTGTGTGACTTCTATAAAGTCACAGCATGGTGGCTGGGGTGCCAGTCATCATGCAAGCATTTGAAGCAGGAAAAAATGACAGTGTGAGAGAGAGGTGATTTTTCTGAAAGTACCACACGCAGAATAATGCTTATTTTGCATGAGCCTCCATCTGCAAGGGAAACTGGGAAACGGACTTTTCCAGCTGGGCACATTGCTCAGTGTTGTGTTACTAAAGAGAAAAAGCAAGAACAGTCATTGGGCAGGCAACAGGCTCAGTCACAGGTCCTTAGATTGCCAGAGGCCCTGGCTTGAATGAAATAGGAACTTTCCTGCCACCCCTACTCTACAAAATAATAAGCATTAAATTACTCAAGACTAAAGAAATGGACATGCAAAAAGCTATCTACCAGTGGTCTGCGTCATGTTCTGCTGAATGTTATAATGGTAAAATGTAAGAACATTCATTTGATCATATAAAACTTGCACTAAATGATAAATTAAGGAGTAGCTTTGGAGATTGTTTTATCAAATGGCAACTCTAAAATGTTTGTAACTACATAGAATACTTTGTTTCATTTACCAAAAAGATTTTAAAAAGGAACAACAAAAGTAATTTCTGGATAGGCAGAGTGGTTAAATTGCAGTTTGAGATACCCCCATCAGATACCAGAGTGCCTTTTTCCAGTCTCGGCAACTCTGCTTCAGTACGGCTTCTTGCTAATACACACCCTGGGAGGCAGCAGATGATGGCCCAAATAGTTGGGTTCTTGCCACCCAAGCAGGAGACCTAGATTGAGTTTCACGCTCCAAGCTTCAGCCTGGCCCAGCCCTAGCTATTGCAGGTTGAAGATACCAGGAGATAAAAGATTGATCTCTATCTCTCTGCCTTGAAAGTATTATTTTTTTTAAATTTTTATAGCCTTTGCATGTTCTCAATGAAATATGATACTTTCTAACTTTTACTTGTTGAATTCTTTATTTAGGGGAGAACTAAACCTTTGATTATAATGTAAATTGAAATTTGTTATAAAAAATGAAGGAAGGGAGGAAGGGTGGGAAAGAGAGGGAAGGAGAGAGGGAAGAAGGGAAGTATCACTATATTCTTAGAATTATATCTGTGAACTACAGACAGAAAGAGGGAGGGAGGGAGGGAGGGAAGGAGAGAGAGAGAGAGAGAGAGAGATTGTATTGATATTGTATTGAGATTTGTATTGATATGTTAATGTGAGAACTGACGAGAATTTTGTTTTAAGTAATTATCACAAAATTGCTGTGATCCTTAGAATCAATGTATATTAATTTTTTAAAAAATTTTTAAACCATTGTTAAAGGAAAACTTTTAGGAGGCTATTTCAGTTGTCCAGGTAAGAGACAACTTTGTTCCTTTAGCAATCATGTGTTATGTACCTGCTGTGTACCAGCTACTTGGGTTGTGGAACAAAAGGTTGTGGTGAATGAAGGAGAACCCACAGGAAATGCGGAGATGAGTTTGAGTTTGTACTGAAGTGACACTATGTGAGAGTGAATGTGATGACACATAACAAAACCAATATTTGAAAATTTCAAAATATGTATCATTAGTGTAATTCTAGGGATGGAATTAAAAGATATTTATAGAATTCATTTCTCTTTTCATTCTGTGATTTCAAAAGCAGTGAAAATTAAGGCATGTGCCTACAGTACAGCCATAGGAAGGCTTCCTAGGTCAGAGGATCTTTTGAAGCTAGTGCAGTGTTTGCTGTGTGGGTCTATATTCACAGAGTTCCATTAGAATGCAAGTGTTGTGACAAGCTACAGCTTTAACCATCATTCTTCACTACTTACTGGACCCTAGACTTTTCAATGATCTTACTCTCTGGATAGTAAGCTCCCAAAAGGCAGGGAATTTTGTTTTTTAATGGAAGAGCTTAACTGTGTTCTTTTATTGTAGAACTACAACCTGCTCATTGGAAAACCTCACATTGCAAAAACATTTCACAGAAGTAGGAAAAATATCACCAACTGCCATCCAACTATAATCACATTGTGATTAAAAAATTTTACATGAACTTTATATATACATACGTATAAAATGTTACATTTAAGTGCAACTCTTTTCCAGAAAAGGAAATGCATATTTATTTAAGGATAAACATATTTCATATATATTAAGAATATATACTCTCTTATTTTTAACTTTTTTTCTTACATATTAATATTTCATGGAGTTCTGTTCCAATCTAATACAGATTTGTATATACTTCACTAAGAGAGTGATTTTTGTTGTAGTTACTATCTGTACTTATTATCCTGAGTACCTGTCACCTATTAGAGGCTCAATAATTATTTGTAGAATGTGCAGATCAATATCATTAATGTTATGACAGTTTAGATTATGTAAGTATATAAATTACAAAGGAATCCTCTGGGTGGGCATTTAGGTCATTTCAGTCTGTTTTTTAACAGACAACACTTGAATAAGCATCTTTTTTACGCTTTTTGTGACAATTGATATATCTTTTTCTAAAAAAAAATTATTTGAAAGACAGAGTTACAGACAGAAAGAGGGAGGGAGGGAGGGAGGGAAGGAGAGAGAGAGAGAGAGAGAGAGATTCCCCAAATGGCTGTAATGGCCAGGCTGGGCCAGGACGAAGCCAAAAGTCAGGAGCTTCTTCTGGATTTCCCACAGGGTGCAGCAGCCCAAGCACTTGGGCCATCCTCCACTGCTTTCCCAGGTGCATTAGCAGGGAGCTGGATGGGAAGTGGAGCAGCTGGGGCTCGAACTGGTACCCATATGGGATGCTGGTGTCCCAGGCGGCAGCTTTACTGGCTATACCAAAATGCTGGCCCCTGTTGATACATATTTCAAAATTGCTGGAAAGATCAGCTCACACTCCATTGAAGGCGATCAAGAATGCCTATTTCTCCATCCTTTCTCCAACATTGGGTAGCATTCTTTTTTAATCCTCATGAGTATACAAGAGTACTTCAGATATTTTGTTTGAAAATTAAATTGAAGGATAAATTTATTTCCAAATAAAATTTTTTTAAATCTGTGCATGCTATTTTCACAACATTCATTTCCATGAATATATTGAAGCCTCCTTGAATGCATTGATCTCAGAAATTTTTGTACCAAAATAAACTTCCATTTTCCATGAACTTTTTGAAGTCCCTTTGTACAATGCAAAAAATAAATATTTAAGTTTACATTGCCTTATTATTAGATTGAACACATTTTGGTAAATTTGGTGATTTTTTTCTCATTTATTTGATTCATGTTCTTTTGTGAAATTCGTATTGGATTTTAAGACCTTATACATTAAACATACTCTTTCCCCTATTTGTAGTTTATCTTTCAACCTTATAGTGTTTTCCTGTCTTTAAGTTAATTTTTATGAAGTATAATATTTTAGTGTTTTCCTTAAGATTCTGCTTCAATGTCATACCTTTTTAAAGATACAATAGATTTTCACTTAAATTCTTATTTTTTAAGGTTCATTTTAAGCAGTTAGTTATATGTAAGTCCAATGGGATTTATTTTTCGTAAGATATAAGGTCAAGATCCAATTTTTCCTCAAATTATTACCCACCCAATATAATAACCATAGATTTAATAATCCTTTCTTCCAAAGCTGATTTTAGGTACTTCTTTACATATTCATCCATCTGTGTTTTTGTGGGAGGAGTCATTCTCTCATTTTGACTCTACCCACTTCTCTCTTTTGGCCTCTGATATCAAATTCTTTTATTGCTACTTAAATTTAAAGAATCCTCATAGCTGTCCTCTTCTTGCTTTTTTTAAACTAAATTTTTCTTCACATGTTTATTTTTTCCACCTGAACTTATGAATACATTATTGAGTCAAGCTAAAACATGTGGTATGATACTTGTTTGATTTGTGTTAAGTTTACAAATTTATAATGAGTGAATTGACACCATGTTTATTGTGAGTCATGTTGCTTAGTTTCTCTCTCACTTTATTGATATTTTCTTTCATGTACTGGGGAGAGTTTTCTTTTTTTCAAAAAAAAAAAAAGATGTATTTATTAATCTGAAAGTCAGTTACAGAGAGAGCTCTTCTCTTCTTTACTCCCGAGGTTGCCACAAATGGCTGGGGCTGGGCTAGTCCAAAGCAAGGAACCAGGGGCTTCTTCGGGGTCCCCCATATGTGCGGCAGGGCCCAAGCACTTGTGCCATTTTCCACTGCTTTTCCCAGCCCATTAGCAGGGTGCTGGATCAGAAGTGGAGAGCTGGGACTCAAACCAGAGCCCATATGGGATGCTAGCCTTGGAGGCAGGTGCTTTACCCGCTGTGCCACAACACTGGCCCCAGGAGACTTGTCTTAATATAAATCCTCCCATTTAAGTGATTTGTTCCTAGATGATATATACTTTCTGAAAATATTGTGAATGGGATCGTTTTTTTAAATTATATGTTCTTATTTGTGATTGTAAACTCGAAGGCAGTGAAAACCATAGATTTATAAACTAATCATCGGTTTGATTTTCTCTTATTTTAAACAGCTTTTACTTCATTTTTATCTCTGTAGGTTTTTAAGTCACATTGTACCTCATCAAGTACTTTTGTTTTTTTCTTCCCCCAAAGAAACCTTTTATTTAAGGAGTACAAATTTCAAAAGTGCAACTTGAGGAATGTAGTGATTCTTCCCACCATACCCTCACTGCCACCCCACCTGCTTCCCCCTCTCTCATTCCCAGTCCCATTCTCCATTAAGATTCATTTTCAATTAACTTTATACACAGAAGACCAACTCTATATTAAGTAAAGATTTCAACAACTTGTGCACACACACACACAGATCTATTTGAAAATAAGTATTACAGTTAATTCTCATAATATAACTCATTGAGGACAGAGGCCCTGCATGGGAAGTAAGTGCACAGTGACCCTGTTGTTAATTTAACAATTAATGCTCTTCTGTATGATGTCAGTGATCACCCAAGGCTCTGGACATTAGCTGCTAAGACCATGGGAGCCTTTTGAATCCACAGTCTCCATCCATAATTAGTCAAGGCCATAAGCAAAGTGGAAGTTCTCTCTTCCCTTCAGAGAAAAGTACCTCCTTCTTTGATGGCCACTTCTTTCCACTGGGTCTCAGTCACAGAGATCCTTCGTGTAGGATTTTATTTTATTTTTTTATTTTTTTATTTATTTATTTTTTTTGCCACAATGTCTTAGCTTTCCATGCCTGAAATGGTCTCATGACTTTTCAGCCAGATGAGATTGCCTGAAGGGCTGATTCTGAGATCAGAGTGCTATTTAAAGTGATTTTCATTCTATGAATCTGCTGTGTGGACTGCTTCTCATGTTGGAACATTCTCTCCTTTTTAATTTTATCTATTATTATTACCAGACACTTGATCTTATTTATATGATCCCTTTAAACTTAATCCTATCTGTATGATCACTTAACACTTAATATGTCACTTTAACACTTTAGATGGCATTTTTACCATCCAGCTTAATGGGATTTAGGGTCCCATGCCAAGTTTTTAAAATGTACCCTTAGAAATAAGTCTATAGGCATGAATGGAGAACTATACAACTTTACAGTTAAAAAACTTTCTCCTCCCTCTCTTATTCCCACTCTTATTTTTTAATGAGTTCCATCCCCAATTGACTTTATTCACATGTGATTAACTCTCTGTTAAGTAAGGAGTTCAACAAATAGTATGAAGAAGAAGAAAAAAATCTGTTCCTTGACAGTCAAGAGAAGGGCTGTTCAAGTCATTGCTTCTCAAAGTGTCAATTTCATTTCTACAGATTTCCTTTTAGGTACTCTATTACTTATCACAGAGCAGGGAGAACATGGTATTTGACCCTTTGAAACTGACTTATTTCACTAAGTATGATGCTTTCCAGAGTCATCCATTTTGTTACAGATGACCAGATTTCATTTTTTTTTACCACTGTGTAGTATTCCATAGAGTACATATCCCATAATTTCTTTATGCAGTCTTCAGTTGATTGTCATTTAGGCTAATTTCATGTCTTAGCTATTGTGAACTGAGCTGTAATAAACATAGGGTGCAGATAGCTCTTTTATTTGCTGATTTCATTTCCATTAGGTCAATTACCAGAAGTCAGATAAATGGATTATATGGTAAGTCTGTCTTCAGATTTCTGAGGTATCTCCATACTGTCTTCCATAGTTGTTTTACCAGTTTACATTCCCACTACAGTGGATTAGGGTACCTTTTTCCCCACATCCTCACCAGCATTTGTTTGTTGATTTCTGTATGAAAGCCATTCTAACTGGAGTAAGGTGAAACCTCATTGTGGTATTGATTCCTGTTTTCTTCAGTGACCCACTGTTCATTCAGGAGCATATTGTTCAGTCTCCGTATGTTTTCATATATTTGCATATGTTCTAGAGATTCCTGAGTTGCTGATTTACAGCTTCATTGCATTGTGGTCGAGAAGATGCATGGTATGATTTCAGGTTTTTTTTTTTTTTTTTTTTTTTATTTGTTTAGACTTGCTCTATGGCCTAGTATGTGGTCAATCCTAGAGAAAGTTCCATGCACTACTGAGAAGAATGTGTATTCTGCAACTGTAGAATGAAAAGTTCTGTAGATATCTATTAGGTCCATTTGGTCTATAGTGTTGATTAACTCTGCTGTTTCCTTGCTGATTTTCTGTCTGGTTGACCTGTCAATTGCTGAAAGTGGGGTACTGAAGTCACCCATTACTATTATTTGAGTCTATTTCTTGCTTTAGATCCCTTAACATTTCTTTTAAATAGCAAAGTGCCCTGTAATTAGGTGCATATACATTTATAATAGTTTTATCTTCCTGTTGAATTGATCCCTTAATCATTACATAGTGCCCTTCCTTAAAGAATTTTTCAATGACATCTCCAATTAATTATATTTGGCTATCTGTTGATTAAACTAATTTTTTAGCTAGAGTGGTTCATTTTTGTCTGCTGAAGTATTGTGGACTCTGGCACCAACTTAGCACCTTCAAGGTTGCATATAATAGCCCTTACACCCTAGTCAAGCTATTACTCTTTTTATTTTTTTATTTGACAGGCAGTTAGAGAGACAGAGAGAAAGGTCTTCCTTCCATTGGTTTACCCCCCAAATGGCCACTACGGCCGGCTCACTGGGCCGATCTGAAGCCAGGAGCCAGTTGCTTCCTCCTGGTCTCCCATGCAGGTGCCGTGGCCCAAGCACCTGGACCATCCTCCACTGCCCTCCTAGGCCACAGCAGAGAGCTGGACTGGAAGAGGAGCAACTGGGAAGAGCATCCAGCGCCCATGTGGGATGCCAGCACCACAGGTGGAGGATTAACCAAGTGAGCCACGGCGCCAGCCCGCTATTACTCTTTTTAATTCTTTCTATTGAAGTGAGGCCAGAGTTTTGGCCAATAGAGTTTAGTTAATGTTTCCATGGAATCTACATATATCACATTAGCATTCATAGCTCATGTCAGCACTAAGAAAAATTGAGCAACAAGTGCTAGAATCATGTCATTTAAAATATTCTAGTAGCCACATTTAAAATGCAAAAAGAAAATCAATGAAATTAACTTTAGAAATGTACTTAATATCAGTTGAATAGTAAATATATTAACATAAACATTGTATAAACAACATACATCAGTGAGACTGTGTATTTTATTTAACCAAATATATTCAAAATACTATTGTTTCTATGTTATTGGTATAAAATTTTATATTAAATCATTTGCATTTATTTTTTGCACTACATTTTCTAAATCTGGCAGGTATTTTGTATTTGCAGAACATCTCAATTTGTACAGTCCTATTTTGTGTGCATCTCATGGCTACCAATCTGGTCAACAGAGCTGAGATTACACCTCTAGCCTGTGGCTACGTGTTAGGATTTACTGGAATTTTTCAGAACATAAAATTTTATAACAGAAACCCATGGCTCAAAGAAGCTTATTAAAAATAGATGTGTGGATATACATCCCTCGAGTAGAGTTAAGCCTTTAGCATCCCTCTTCCAACAGAAGGCAGTCATGTGTGTCCTCACGCATGATGTTGGTGCTTAGATAATACTGCTTTCATATGGTCCTAGTGGCTATTTAGGGATTTTATGTAGCTACATCTTTTGCATCTGTTGTGTTGTTTACACTAAAAAAGGAAATCCCTTTTTTAATAGTTTTGATAAACAAAACTATCCTCCTCTACCCTCCTGTTTTTCTCATTCATATATATATTTTGATGTGAAATAGATATGACTTTGTGCTGTATGTCATCATCACCTATGTGGTCTAAAGAGACTACAGAATTTGATTTCATGGATTATTTACACCTCTGACTTACATGGCAAAGGGAAATGCTTATTTATTTAATTATTTGAGAGAGAGTGAGTGAGACAACTCCTATCCACTGGTTCACTCCCCCAATGCTTACAACAACCACAGCTGGACCAGGCTAAAGCCAGGAGCTAGAAACTCAGTACAGGTCTCCCAAGTAGGAGGCAGGGACCCAGTTACTTGAGCCATCACCACTGCCTCCTAGAATGTGCATTAGCATAAAGTGGGAGTCAAGAGCTGGAGCTGGGCATTGAACTCTGTATGGGAGATGGGTGTCATAAGCACTAGGCTAAATGTCTGTTCTCCAAGACTGTCTTTTAAATTGAGTCTCTGTTCATCATTTCGGGCGAGCTATCTTTGAAGGAGATGACTGATCTTAGTCCACCTGGGCAGTGCTTGATAGTATCAGGTTACTGTTAATAAGAAGGCCAAAGCCTGGGTTCTGGCCCAGGAAACTCCACTTAGTGAACCAAATTGCTTAGATTGCAAGATTGACTTTCATGAGTGAGGCCAGCAAACAGTGAGTAGTATACAGGGGTGAGTCGGAGAGATGATTGGTTTGGACATTGATCTAGATTAGAATAACTTAGGTTCCTGTGGTTAACTGTGGTCCTAAGGCAAAGCTAACTTGTTGTAAAAGAAATCTCCTTTTATCGAAAGCTGATCTGCAGGTCATCTTTTCCCCTTGTCCCTCCCTCATCCCCAGATAGATTTAGCCATACTGCACTCCTGAAAACTTTCTATGTAGGAGACATTTAAAGAGTTCTGGCTTAAGATTCTAAGGACATGGCCTGAGCAACCTGCGCCCATTTCCCTGATCCTGAGTGTCTGGTACAGCATCTCATAAAGCTGCAGTGCTGGGGACCCTTGCCTTGCTGCTGCGGTCTGGTCTCTGACCCTAGCTTGGCCCCTAGGGCTCTCTGCAACTGTGAACAATTCTGATGCTATGCCCTTAGCCAAGCCTGCCCCGGCTTCTGAATGCCATTTGTTTGCACTCTCCCCACTGTTGCCCCTGGCCAGCCCATCTGAACAAATGTGTTGCCCCATATAGGAGATCTTTGGTTCTGAAGGCTTCCATTACCCATGACCTTTGCTCCTGGACCTTGCACTCTGCCACAGTGGCTGTGACCCTTCCAGGCAGCCTCACTCTCCTCTTTTTTTCCACCCTAGTCTAGGCCACATCCTGTCTCTGATCAAAGAAATGCAGCAGGTCTCCATGTAAAATGTTACCAAAATTTGATGTGCTGCTTTACACTTTAAATTTGAGTCGGGTTCCATCCACCATCCAAGCCTGAAGGGTTGTGATGAATGTTTTCAGATGGACTTGCTCAACTTTCCTTTCTCATCGTTGTGGGTAGCTGTTAAAGAAATGACATGAAGAAAAAGGACTCTGTCTGCCATTTCTGATGCAAACTGCCCAGTGTAGACAGTGCAGTGGGAGGCTTGTGAAATGCAGATTGCTTTATTGCCATATTGTGTATCTCAATGGTGCTCAAGGCTGGCTGCACAGTAAATCAAATGGTCAGCTTCTAGACAATACTGATGGCTTGGATTCATCCCAGACCAATGGAATCAGACAGTGTTGACCATGGGGATATATAACAAGGTAATTCTTATGTATTCAGTGTTGAAAAACACTGGCCTAGATCCTTAAACTTGCTCGCAGAGGATGGAGTCTAGATTGTATAGAACCACATAGGTTGCAAGCCAGGAAATCATAAGCATAAACTATTTTTGGTAAATTTTTTGTCTGTCACCCAAGAACTTAATGGATTAACTTAATGTCCCTCCCCTCTCAGAAATAGTCAAGTTTGTGTGATGACACACAGTTATTAGATATTAAAGATTTTCTTTAAAATTCCAAATTGAATGTTCAATTCAGTACAACCAATTGTAGAGCACAACACATTGAGTTTATTTTTAGCTGATGTTAGATCTTCTCTGGGAACTTGTTGAGTATGAGCTTTGCTGCAATGTCCTTACCAGTTTTTGCTAACCTGCTTACTTTTAGTATGTGGTAGCTATTAATAACTTTATTTATTCCATATTTGTAGCCCACATGTTTAGTCATTTGCAGTTAGGAAAGAATAACAGAACAATTTAGTAAAAAGCCCATGAAACCTGAGAGGCAATTTTATTTCCAAGGAGTGCCTTGTCATCTGTATTTTTACAGTTACTGATTTATCCTCCCATGACATGAAGCTGTCTTTTGCAGGTTCATGTACTGAATGTAAAGATGCACCCTAAGTCCCAGTTTGCCCACCTCCCCTGGTTGCTGAGATGAAGCTCATTTTTGAGGCTCTTAATTTGGCCAAGTGTGGCTTCTCTGTTGCCAACTGGACGAATACTGCACTCTGGCTTCAAGATGCCACTGCTGATGGTGCAGACAAACATCTGAAGCTCTAAGAATTAACAAACATCCCAGTGCCTTAGATTGAGTATATTGTAGCCAATCTCATGTGAGTTTTTTTTTTTTTTTTTAATTTTGTAGTCCTTGTCTATCCTCGTTTCTGCATCTAGACTTTTCTTTATTAGGTGATAACATGACTTATACTTAACAGATGGAAATCTTTTTAAAAAGCAAGAATTTAACCTGGTAGAGCTCTGAATTCTTGGCTCAGTCTAACCCCAAATGGCTATTTATTCCTTTTTGTTTAAAGTCTAGAAAAAGAATCATTACAGGAGTTGGCCTTTTGTTGACTTCCAAGTGAATATAATTAGCAACTGGGGACCAAGGGAGAGAGATCTGGCTCTTAATTTCCCCAGATACCAAGTTGAATGTCCTCTGATGTCACTAAGTGACTTTCCCTACAGAATTTATCCTTGTGGTTGGTGAACCACTCTCTTGTGTATTTTAATTTGGACTAAGACTGAATACCAAGGCCTTTAGTTGGAACTGTTCTAGAGGGTGCCCTTTTTCTATATGTTTGACTGTAATTGTCCTTTTCATTTTTTAAAATTATACTGAAGCAAACTAATGGAATAGCCATCTTAATTGTTTATACTTCTTGTGATTTCAGTCCATTTGGTACCAGACTATTTGACAAAGTAACCACTTAACAAGTAGAATGAGTTGAATGCATTTATTTGTAGCATAACAACACTTGAAACAATAACTCATTTAGTGCTGTCTCCTCTCTACTATCTTAAGCTAATGCCCTATAAATAAAAACTGACTTGGAGAGAAATGCAAATAAGGCACTTGAAGCTTCATGTAGGCCTGGAGTCATATCTGGGCTCTATGCTTTTCAAGCTCTTTGACCTTGAACAAATCACTTAACCTGAGATTCCCAGTTTTCTTGGGTAAAATGATAATGAGTCATCTGCCTGTTGGATAGTGGGGAGACAAGCCTGGCTGCACATGGGAACCTCCCAAGAAGCTTTCAGCATGCTGACCCTGGGATCCAAGCTCCCAGAGATCCTAATTTCATCTTGGGGGTATAAGATGAAATGAGGAAAAATGATGGTGACTTGATCTACCAGGTATCAGTGTACGTGAAGAAATGGTCAGATTAAGGATACTAACTGTGGAATGCTAAAGAACAGAGGAAGGAACAATAAAGCGTTGGGCCCTGAGCCTCAAATGATGCTGTTGGGATGGGCACTGTGGTGTGGCAGGTTAAACTGCATCTTGGGGTGCCTACATCCCACATCAGAGTGCTGGTTTGAGTACTGACTACCCTGTTGCCAGTGCAGCTTCCTGCTAATGCATCCTTGGAGGCAGTGGATGATGGCTCAAGTGCTTGGACCCTTGCCACCCATGTGGGAGATCCTGATGGAGTTCTGGGCTCCTGGCTTTGGCCTGGCCCAGTCCTGGATGTTGTAGGTGTTTGGGAAGTGAAGAAGAGATTGGAAGATTCATTCATTCTCTCTCTCTCTCTCTCTGCCTTCCAAGTAGATGTACATAAATAAACATTTCTTAAATGATGGTTTCATTTGCTAAGATAAAGAACAGTGGGATGAAGGACTCTAAACCAAACCTTGGTCTTAGAAAACAGTGAGAAGCCCCCATGTGCCAAAGAATTTATGTTTGTAGACATTCTTTTATTCCCTTAGGAAGAATATTGTTGCATTTATTCTAAAATCCAAATGTCAAGATTTCCGTCCTCTCCTTCTACTGTCTTCTTTCTTCTGAATATTCTTTAGAACTCCAGTGAACCTGTCTTAGTGCCTTCCCTCTTCCCCAGTGCTTGGAATCTTAGGCATCTGAGTCTGCTTGGGATTCATGGTTCTATTGCCAGGACTCTGCCCGATCCTCAGACTTGATGAGAACAGTCTTTCACGTCATCTTGTGTTCTTTTGGCTGTTGAGGTGCTCCAAACTGCAGAGACATTGTCCAGAGCGACGATATTAAATGAAAGCACTTGTTATAAAGTAGGAGCTGAACAAATGTTTTCTGAGTCTGCATCTGGTGAGTGAGTGGTATCAGATCAAGCTGTTCACATTTTGGAAGCCGAGTCTTTCAAATGCTGGAGTGTTTTTGAAATCTCACGGCGTTTTCTTATTGTCAGACAGAGGCCCACTGCACCTTGCCTATCAACGGCTGCAGGTAAGCCAGTATCTCTGCAGGACTAATTTCATGTTTCTCAATGGTGGTGGTAGCATCTAGAGGTAAAAACCATTGTGTGAGGAGGTTCTTAAACCTTCATTCTATCCAACCTCTTAGCATTCTTGTTCTACCTGTGAATTGGGTAGGCTGATGACAATCTTGCTCATGTGTAGGTGTCGTCGCTTTAATGTCACTGAGCATTGTGCTGGGTCTTTTAAGACGTAGCAGCCCACCAGCTGTCATTCACACATCCTGGTTTAATCTGTTTAGTGAGACGTCTGTGTGCTTTTTTAGCCACATCCTGACAAACTGAAGGATGCCAGTCATGCCTTACTTGCCGCTGTGCAAATGTCTCTTAGATCTTTGAGCCCATCTTGTCTAACCAGTCTCGGTGGGTTCTTTAATGCTGCCCACGGTGCTTACGGCAGACAAGCCAGCCCGGAGCCACACCCATTCTCAGGGTCATGTCAGGGCGTGGTAATTCTCGGGCATGCCTTTGTGGGTTACCAATTTTTCTAGATGTGTTCAAAGGACTTGTTAGATGTTTTGCATGTCAGGTTGTGATTCTGTTTGTCATCCATAGGCAAATGCAAGTGTCACACCTTATCTTATTCTAGGTGGTATCTGGCTCTGTGTAGTAAAAAGTGGTAGTTCTTGCTTGGGGCAGTTTATGTTGCTGTGGGTGCTGCACTGCATCCCCACCAAAGTCATAATTGGCAGGTGACTTTTAGCTTCTTCACTCAGTGTTTTTGATGATTGAGACTTTGTGAAAAAATAAAGGTGAATTATTGTTTTCTGTCTTGCAGTCACAATGGAGGTAAGAAGCAGGTGCCAATCAGACTCTGGTGACTCATTCTGAGAATAATGCTACAGCAAAATGACATTTGAGTGTTTGTGCTTATTTTAATAAAATGAGGACTAGGCTGTTGGAGCCAGTCATGTATCTGCCTGTTTTTGTGTTATAAAATGCACAATAGCCTCTAAAAATTAAAGCAGTTGAAATCCAGATTGACTTTTGTAGTTGTTTGTTAATATTCTTTCCAAGACTTTTTAAGCTCCTTCAGAATTATAATTCAGTTGTATCGTCCTGTGAGCACATTGTCGCTGAAGTCAGTGGGGTTAACCGTCCTACAAGCATTTATGGCAAGTAATTCTACAGTGGCCTTCTGTGAACAGAATCATGAAAGCTTGCTTCCTGCCCTGGTTCCATATCAGTAGTTCTCAGATGATCCTGTAATTCCATTTTTTTAAAAGTCTTCCTGAAAAAAATAAGATCAGGGTGGTTGCTTAGCCTAGTGATTAAAATGCCCTGTCCATATTGGGGCACCTGGATTTCATACGTGGCTCTAGCTCCTGCCTCCAACTTCCCACTAACACAGACCCTGGAAGACAGCAGTGACAACACAAATAACTGGGTCCCTGCCACCCACATGGGAGACCTGGTTTGACTTCTCAATTCCCAGCTTTGGCCCTTAGGCCACTGTGAGTATTTGGGGTATGAACTAATGGATGGGGGCTGTCTGTTGTCTGGCTGCCTCTCAGATAAAGTAACAAAAATAACAAAACAAAAAAGGGATCCTGAAATTCTAACGTTGGAAAGGAAGCTTAGAAGTCATTTAGTATAAGGCAGGGCCCTATACAGCCTGCCAACATTGATTATCAAGCCCTTGTTGGATCACCTCTCAGTGAAGGGAGTGTGCCTCCTTTTCAGACTGCTCATTGCATTCTTAGCTCCTGCTAAGAAAACAATAAAAGCAGTAAAAACATTTATTTTGTGCATGTGTTTCTGGGCCAGATATCCCCCATACTGGATCTGCACAGTTGGCTTTTTAGGCCTTCGTGTTGGGCCTTCAGTGGTCTCACCCTCTCTCAGTCTTCTGGACTCTGCTTCTTTCGTGGGACCTGCACCTTTGCCATGTCGTGTGTGTTCTTATCCTGTGAGTGGAACCCAGGAAGGCTGGCTCCAGAGCTCTCCCTCAGTTATGCACGTCTGTGTTAGGGGATCCTCCTGTGTCACAGCTCAGCCTCTTGGAACTGGATCTTGGGGTCTCTTTCTCTGGCCACATTGCCCTGTTTTTGGTTCTGTACACCTCATTTTCCCACTTCCTACCCTGGCTTTCCTACTTCAGCCTCACTCTCCATTGCACTCCCTGCTCTGTGCTGAGTCTGCTCACTGTATACCTCATTGGCAAGCCCATCCCCAAGAGGGAATCTGACAGCCCTGGCTGGTCGGGGGCCCTTGTATCTGGGTATCAGGCCAGGAAAGGAAGGAGGAGCAGGAACCAAGCATGGTCCAGGACAGACTTGCAGAAGGGCTCATAGGCAGCGAGGGACCACTGTTGATAACCCCGTGTGAGCTCTCCTCCATATGTCTATTGAAAAGTTGGGAACCACATTGTTAAATAATCATGGAATCACAAGTCTCTGTTTTATAACCATAGGACCCAGCTAAAAGCTTTCCTGAAATCTGGACTCCAAGGGTATTTTTTTAAAAAGCAAGAGAAGGGAAGCAGGTGTTTGACCCTTCAGTTCAGGTGCTGGTTAAGAGTCCCACAACCCATATCAGAGTACTTGGATTTAGTACATGCCTGGCTCCAGCTCCTAATTTCACCTTCCTGCTAATGTGTACCATGGGAGGCAGTAGGAGATGGCTCAAGTAATTGAATTCCTGCCACCCACATTGGAGACCTGGTTATGGCTCTGGCCATCCAGTTTCTGCCTTCCCCAGCCCTGACAGTTGCAAGCACTAGAGGAATGAACCAGCAGATAGAAGATCTCTTCCTCTTTCCGTCCCTGTCCCTGTTCTTCTCTCTCTGCCTCTAAATAAATAAATTTGAAGAAAAAGTGTTTTAAAAAAGAAAAGGAGAAGAGGTGATTCTGTGGGGGCTCACTGGTCTCTAGTGGTCACTACCTCCCTATAAATTTTCTCTCTTTAATTTTTTTAGAGTATACCATATATATTCTATAATATATACATAATGATATAAAATATGAATTCACTTAGAGCAGCTATATGCTGGCTTTTTTTTTTTTTTCTTAATAATGCTCTACTTTCTCTTTTGCTTTGGTTCCTCCAACTCATGTTTGTTCTAACCTTTCCAGTTTAAAGAAGGAGATGTCAGAGCCAGGCTTTTTAATATCTGTTAACATCACATCATCTATGGCAGGCAACATGCCTTGCTCTTCAGTTCATTGCATTGCAAATGAAAGGGAGCCATGATTTTGGTGGCTACTAGCATTTTGTAAAACACCTTTTGTCTACTCTCAGATGTCTGTGCACCTGATATTATTCAGTTTTGGACATGTGAGCCTGTGTCCCACCTTCCCCATGATCTTTGTTTCTCCTTTGCTTGCCCCAGGGCTTCCCAGCCAGTAGCAGTAGTCTCTTTATGTGCACTTCCCTCTTCCTGCTCATCAGAGCTTTTCACAGTTAGCATGTTGCTCACTCAGCTATCCTGATATCTGCCTTTTTTCTAGTTTTCATAATAACTTGAATGTGTCTGCTGAAGTCTGGAATATGTGTCTGAATTGGCCTGGCATTCCTCTCTTGGACTGCCAAGAGCTCTTTAGTGCAGTTGTTTTCTGAGGGTGTCATGACTACTAACACTTTTGTATCTATTAGAGTTCAGTCCATAGTATTAATCCTTTGCCTCTGTATTTTCTATTTTAAAAGAATTATTTCTTTATTTGAAAAGTAGAATTATAAAGGGAGAGGGAGAAATGGAGAGAGGAAGAAAGGGGGAGAAAGAGAGAGAGAGAGAGAGAGTGATTGATTTTTCATCTACTGGTTTGCTCCCCAAATGGCTGCAATGGTCAGGGCTGGACCAGGCTGAAGCCAAGAGTCTGGATCTCTATCCGAGTCTCATTTGTGAGCAGCAGGGGCCATCCTCTGCTGCTTTCCAAGGTGCATTATCAGGGAAACTAGATTAGACCTGGAGCAGCCAGGACCTGAACCAATGGTACCCATATAGGATGTTGGTCTTGCAGGAAGTGGCTTAACCTGCCACACACAATGCTAGCCCCTGTTTCTGTGTCTTCTCAGAGATAAACTTGATGGCAAGGCAAGGATGCATTTAGCTACCTAAGACCTCTAGGAGATTTCTCATAGATGTCCTATAGTTGAAACTCCTGTTGCTATGACAGTCTGCTTCTAGATACCCTTTAACTCTTTTAAAGAACAAGTGGCCTATGTGATATTCCAAGGCCACATCATCAAATTCTTTCCCTTTTTGTTTGCCTTCCTTTGGTATTAAGGAATGATTTGGCATTAATAAATCTTTTATTACTATTTCCAAGAATCTCAACATGCCCAAAATGATTCTTTTTCTAGGTTAATATCCAAGACTGGCTGCCTAGGAGATGGAGTGCCTACTATGTGTGAGGCCCAGCACCAGGCATAGATTCTATGTAGTGTGGCTTCAGGACAGTCTCTTTCTGAACGTCAGGAACACTTTTTTTTTTTTTTCAGTGTCTACCACTTAGAATTCATAGTGCTACTTTTGGAGGGAGTTTGCTGCAGTTGAGCACAAGTTCAGAAAGTGTTAAGCCATTAATTTTTTTCCTGTTGTAGACAAGAAATGCTGTTGATATGTTTTCACACTTTTTTATTTTTAGATCAGTTCCCACAAAGGCACTTAAAGAAAACCATGTGGTAGTGACCAGTCCTCATAGGAAACAAGGTGTTGTACTAAAGAGACACTTCTGATGAGGTAAAAAATGGTTATTGGCTTAAAAACCAATGCAGTTTTTCCATCATACAATAAGGCTGTGAGGGAAGGGGGAGATCTGATGTGTAAAAACTGTTGAGATAGAATAGATCCAGGAGGGGCAAGAGCTGAGGCGCAGCAAGCTGAGCCATTACTTGTGGTGCTGGCATCTCATATTGGATTACAGATTCAAGTCCCAGATACTCCCACTTCCAATCCAGCTTCCTGTCAACGCGCCTGAGAAGGCAGCAGAAGATGGTCCAAGTGGTTGAGCTCATGCCACCCACGTGGGAGACCCACATGGAGTTCTGCTGCCTAATGCCACCCAGCCTTGGCTGCTGTGGTCACCTGAGGAAGTAAACCAGGAGGTGGAAGACTCTCTGACTCTCTCTCTCTCTCTCTCTCTCTCTCTCTCTCCCTCTTTCCCTCTTTCCCTCTTTCCCTCTCTCTCTCCCCCACCCTCCCTCCATTCCTCCATACCTTTCAAATAAAGAAATAAATCTTTTAAGAAATAAGCCCAGGAGAGGAAAAATAGAGTTGGAGGGAGAAGTGACATCAAGCTTGGTTGTTGAAAGAATGAAGGAGTGCATCTGTGAGTGTTCAAGCCCTGGTCCTAGTGCTCACTGGCTCTCTAACCATGAGCAAGTCCCATAAGAAGAAAGTTTATTCATCTTCCTCATTTTTGGAAAAATTATTTTAGAAAGTGATTTTATATGTGAAAAAAAATAAAATGTAAACCCTTTTGTTGAAAAATAATCAGTTTCTTTGAAGTCAGTACCTGTGTCTCGCCTGATCAGGGGTGTCCCTTTATTACAGTGTTTTGTTATAACTGAGATGGACTTGGAGGTAATGAGCTGGGATCACGATTACATGAACAAGGGGTAATAGGCAGGAAGCTAAGGATGTGGAAAATTTTTTGGCGATTGTGCAAGTTCCTCTGGTGCAACCCCCCCCCCCCATTACCTGGAACACACCTGACTTGAGCTTGGTTAGGGAAGGTGTCAGCCTCAGAGGAAACCTGATCTAGCAAGTAGGGCCTGTTGGGGAGGTTCCAAGAAGCCCAGTGATCCCTTGAGCAAGTTGGTTGCACTGTGGTTCCAGGCTGTCATTCCAAGCAGAGCAGAAAAGCCAGCTAGCAGTGGAGACACAGGGAATGGGGCTCACTTCCCGAGGGATGGCCAAGGCCCAGTGAGTGTCAGTGTCCACCTATGGTAAATGGCGGTTGGGACTGGACATGGCTTCTCGCAGAGCACTGAAATGCCTCTGCTAAAATTCCATAATGTGGAATCCATGAATACTTCGGAAGGTGGAGTAGTCCTTGGGATCAAATGGGAAGCTTTGCAGAATGGTCAAGGAGGACCCAGGGCAGCTGGGCACAGTCACTTCAAGGTGCCACAGGATCAGTGCTCTCTATGCAAGGCCCTTTCCTCTTTCCAGAGGAAAGATGGACTCCCCTTGGCTTTGGGTGAGCCACGTGCTCACAGTTAAGTCTAAAAGGGATGCTGTATCTTGATGGAGTGGTCCCTAAAGACTGCCTGCTGGGGGAGGGGAGTTCTCCAGAGGAAAGCCATGGGCTGCTTCCAGGAGAAACAGATGCTGAGCTGGAGAGAGCAGCAGATGTCCACCGCACAGAGCCCAAATGAACACTAAGTCCGGGGATGGTATAGTAATGTAATTGGAAATTTCATTTTCCCTCTAGCTACTGCTAACTTGGTCTAAAAATATGAAAGGTATTGCTGAACAGTGTCTGTTTAGTTCCCATATTTTTAAAGGTATTTGATTTCTTTGGCGCCCTATCTAAGAACACAGTATAGAAAGTCTTAACTCCTAAAGCACACAGTTAGTTTGTTGCTTCCAGAGTGGTGGCTCTTTTCTTTTGTGCTCTCTCTCTTCTCTTTGAACAGTTGCCATCAGGCTCACAATCAAACATTTGAAATGACCATTCTGCTCCAACAATGCAGAACATGGAATCTCAACTCTCCCTTGTAGCTGCATAGCTGCCTCTGTATTTCTAATTATCTTTCTATCTAGTTAGATGCTACTAAAGCAAAATAAATAAAACCATCTCAATTATTCAGCCAAAGATTATTTTGATCTAAAGTTTAAACATAAAAGAAATTATATGCATATAAATATTTATTAAATGGTGACTTTTAATTATTATTTTTCCCCAAAAATAAAATTAAAGTGTATTAAGCCTTTGAAAAAGATGGTGGGTAATGCTCATAATTTCCTATTAAGTCACACCTAACTTTAATGCCAGCAAGTTCTACAGTTGTTCCTGTAAAGTCTCTGGCTACTTTTCCTGTTCATGTTATTTTATTAGTTTCTATGACTGTTGCAAGCATGATTGTTTAATAACCTCAATATAGGTCAACAGAATTGAGCAATTTATATGGTCTAATTAATATTGGAAGCCACTGAGTAAAAGGTTATATAGTTGGACTCTCCTGAATATGTTTAGGAGACAATGCAATGCATATTCTGATTCCAGTTACAGAAGAACTTATAATTACAATAAAGTTGAGCCTGCAAGAAGATAATGGTTCTATAACCGCATTACCAGGCAACCCGATAATGTTGAATCTTGTTCTCTCCTACTTACCCTCCCCTGCATTTCTGTTGCATAATCCCTCTAGAGATGACAATTTGTGGGAAAACAAGTACTTATTTAGTATTGTTTTATAAAATGTATGGCAAAATTCATTATTTTACTGTCTACATTGACTCACATTGGTCACAATTTAATTAAATAAAATCCAAAAATTTTAAGTGTTAATACCTGCATTAGTGTTTTAAGATTTTTGTTTTTCCTATGCCAAAAAGTCTGAAGAGATTAACTTTTTAATTTCCAGGGAGGATAGAATGCTAGGAACTGTGATATGTATCATACTACATTGCTAGAAAAACAACATTCTAATGTTAACTCTATTTTATGAGGCAGGAATCTGAGACAAAGACAATAAAATAATTTGTTAGGCAGAAGTGCCATAATCCGAATTGAACACAGTTGTTTCTACAAAGCCTGTTACTTTGTCCCACAGTCTGCCTTTCTGATTTCACCATAAGATATTGGGTAGAATTTTCCCAGGTGTTTAAGCAGCCAGGCACTGCCCTGAGTGCTTTACACATGTGTTATCTCATGTAATCTTCACAAGACCCATGTAGTAGTGTAGGCAGCTAGAAGTTAGTTTGTCTAAAGTAACCATACCTCTTAACTGATCGTCCTGAAAGATCCCTTTCACTCTTAGATGTGACTCTGTAATGCCTTCCTTGAGTATGTTCTGTATTTTTTTTTCATTTTAAAGAATAGTACTTTATTGAATAAGTTTTATTCACAGAAAAATAAGCTTTAATCTATGATGAATGCCAGATTATACAGCAGAAAACAGTTTTCTTGGTTTTCCATACTGATGGAAAGATTTCTACTAAATAATAAACAGTCATAACATTATATTCACGAATATAGTACTCTGTCTCAAAACATTTCACAATTATTCACAATACTAATACAATAACATAAGAATCATTCACTCTGTCAGGTTAAAGTTTAACTAAGAAAAAATGCAAAATCTAACAGAAATTACATTAAAGCTTTTATTACATCAAATAAAAAATGCAAAATTTGTTACTTAGACAAAACTGTAAAATATACTTATATAGTGCTTTAAATGTTATATGATACATAAGAATGTAGTAAATCCCAAAAATCTGTATTTCATACCTGCAAGCTTTAGACTTCAAAACAGAATCTTACCACCCAAATACTAGTGTAGTATTGACCAATTTGAAGAAATAGATATTTAAAATTGTCCTGCTGTATCAATTATAAAGTGTCACCTAATATGCAATGAAAGCTAGGGCATAATGGAAAGAATAGTTGAAAAAAATAAACTTTGACACCTCCCAGGAGAAGCAGGTTGGTGACATGTTTCACCTTTAAACTATGTCCCAGTCAGGGCTCTGCCACTAATTAGCTACCTATAAGCTTGGACAAACCACCGCACCTTTGAGCCTTAGCTGCCTCACCTATGAAATGGAGGGGATGAATTAGTACTCCCCCCCAGGTCATTTCTCTCTCTGACATGCTATGGTTCTATGATGCTGAGAAAGAAATCCATGCTGTGTTAAGTGTACAAGAGTCAAATTGAAACTGATTATTAAGGTGGGAATAAGTCACCTGTTTCTCTTAGGAAAGCTCAACTAAATTTGATAATAAGTTTTTCACATACTTTTAAAAGAATTTAAATATTTGAAAGGATCTGACCTATTTATTGACTGTAATTTATATCTTGACTATGAAAAACACCAAAAAATATGAGCATTATCGAAACAGTTATGTAAGAACTTCTTCTAAGTTTTAACTCACATTTCCAGGTAAAGGCAAACACATGGAGGGGTGAAACAGTGTTATGATAGGAATGAATATTTGTAGCATTTGAGTATGTTCTGTATTTTATTTTCAAATTTATTTATTTGAAAGAGAGGGTATCTTCCATCTGCTAGTTCACTCCCCCAAATGACTATTAACAGCCAGAGCCCAACCAGAATTAAGCCAGGAGCCAGGAACTCCATCCTGGTCTCCCATGTGGGTGACAGGAATTCAAGCACTTGTGCATAATCCACTGCTTCTCCAGATCATTCACAGGGAACTGGTTTATAAGTGGAATAGCTGAGACTCGAAGCACCACTTCAATATGGGATTCTGGCATTGCTTTACCAGCTGTGCTACAGTGTCCGCACATGTGTTCTATATGTTAAATACGATTGCTATGTTATAAAAGAAAAGTTGTGGCTATCTAAGGATGGAGTTTTTGGCCATAAAAAGAAAAATCTATTCATTAAATGATTGATCATTTATTATATTTTAAATCCTTCATTAAAGTGATGAAGTTAATTGAACTATATATTCTATTTAACCTAGTTAAGCCAAAGTACCATAAATTTATCATATAAGCAAAATAAAAGATTTTGGATGAGGTTAAGAAAAAAGCCCTACATTTCTTTTATCCCTCGGGCTTTTGCTTTGAGTACCATCAGATGGCAGGTGTAAGTGGCACCATATAATGGGAGACACAAAAAGGCTACTGGGGCCATGACAGCTCTGCCTCCCAAATGCATCATGTGCCCATCCACTTTTTGTCATCTTCCTCACTGCAGTCTGACACAGGCCCTGGCACCATTCACCTGGGTTACCCCACAGTCTCAGAACAATCTTTCTGCTAACACCTTGCATTGGATTCCTACCGTGCAAAGAATATAAATCATGGTTGCTTATTGTTTTTCCCAATCAGATCCTTCCTTATTTTGTTTTTAACTCCCCTGATTATTACTGGTCCTTGTGTTCCTGGAAATGTCAGTCCCATTCTTCCTTCTGAGACTTCGTTCCTGCATCCGCTGTTGAGATTTTGTTGTTCTTCATCTATCCTTGGGTATTGTGGGGATCTCAACTCAGCATCTCCTTGAGAGGTCTTCTCCAACCTGTCTGTAGAAAGCAACAGCTGCTGTAGTAACAGCATCCACAGCAGCCAGCATAGCTAGCACAGTTCTGAATGTTGCCTCACCAGGCATTGTTCTGAATGTCTGCTGCCTCACTGGATCTTCACAACCACCCTTTGGGGTGAGGAATGCTCATTGTCTCGTAATGTAGATGATGAAACTGGAGCAGAGTCCGTCTGTGGATCTGTCAGTTACTTGCTTTGTTTTCTTCCTTACTCTTACCATTATCTGAAATTACCTTGCTCTGCCCTAGAAAATAAGTCTCTGAGAGGCAGGACCTTATCTTATTTTCTGTTGTTTCTATAGCATTTTAAGAAGTACCCAAAACATAGCAGGCACTTAAGTATATTGAAGGAATGAAGGAATAGATAAAGTAATGGACTATGGATCTAACTGATTGGATCATGATATTTACGATGAAGAATGGAAAGTTTCAGAAATGATACTTCCGTGGTCATTGTAGAAGGGAGTCAAAAACTTCCACTTAAATAACTGTTGAGCATTTTTTCTTCTCTATTCTAGTTTGCACATGTGTATAAGCATGTGATGGTGGAACTGGGCAGCGTGAGGAAAGAAAACTATGCTGATGTATTCAGTAACCCAATGGTCACTGGTCAGTAGGTCCAGTTTGTGGTTGCACAGATTATCATCAGTGTTGATCTTTCAAAAATGCAAATTGTATTACACGAATCACAAAGCACTGTTTGACTTCATGATGGAATGTTGGCTGCAGATTAGGGAAGACTGAGTGTTCATGCAAAGCATCTTGATAAAGGATCAAGCAGGGAGATTTTTTATTTTGTTTTTTAAATTTCTCAGCTCTTCTGAACAAATGAGCTATTGACTTTTTTTCTGCGTGGTGCCTAGCGGGTACTAATTTTACAGGATTTTAGAGCTGAAAGGGAACATCAGATCATTAGCCTCGCTTTCTCATTCTACAAGAGAAAAGAATAACCTCCAGAGATGGAGTGGTTTGTGTAGGGTCATATAAGTAATTGATAGAAGAACCAGAGTTCACCTCCTAGGTACTAAGTGGGTTTAATGATCAAACAGCGTTAGGGGAAGATGAACATGTGTTCACTTCAGAGTCGTAATTGGGCTGATGACCCACCAGCCTCCTATGTTTTCTCCATAATGAAAATGATTGCTGGAATCTGAAAATGGGCATCAAGAGGCTGTTGCTAACATATTTTTATTCTGTAATACAAAGTACTGTCCCCTTATTAGCTTATTTAGCAGTTAAAAGTGATTGGTGACTATTTCAGTATCCTGAAATTCTTCATTCTTATGAAGTCTAGAAATAGCATTTGGTGATTTTATAATTAAGAATGCAAAATTTGACCTAGTAAATTTCCTGGTTTAGTGTATGCTGAGAAGATACTAAGTAATCCTAACATTAGTTGTAATAAACTGCTCCTCAAAAGATAAAACTGCCTTTCTGCTGGAGAGAAAATGGCAGAGACCAGGACATTATAAGCACTAAATATACAATTTTTGATATAGCCAAAATTCTGAATTACTGAATCATTTTCTAATCCATTTGGCATACTTAAGGAGATGTTTTTGCCTTGCTAGTTTCAATCAAAGCTGAACCAGAATCATCAATTCTGAGAGACGGTTTTCATTCTGGCCAGTTTTAAGGCATTGCAGATCTTGGAGAGCGCAACAGTGAGATACGTGGAGGCGTTTCAGAAGCCGCCGTGGAAATCTACGGGTGTAGGGAAGGCGCTTTGCCTACTGCAGTCCTTAAGGGGATGGGTGTGCAAAATGTGCCTGCCAATTTGCTCTCTGGAGCTTTTGTTTAAGACTAATGATGCTTTTAGTGGCTGTCAAGTGTCTAGCTGAGCTCTGGGGATACTGGAGTGAATGTCTGCATTATTCTTACGGCATAGGAGGATGTATCTGGTGTCATTAAAAACATTATGTGCCATGTTGAGATGCCCCCAGGAACCTGGAAATATGGGAAATGAGTGTGCATTCTTGGTTCTTTAAGATCAACGTGTGGCAGGAGCAAAGTCACCTGCAAGGTTTGATGGTAACCCCACTGGAAGATGAAATGACAGCGATGACAAAGATGGTTGGAGAAGGAGTGAATCATAGCCTTGAGCATTGGCAGCACATTCTCAGCTTTGTGTGAGAGAGAAATATCATGCCCCCCACTGCCAATGCATTCCAAAGGACTGAAGCTTTTGGTCCTCCAGTTACATCTGCACCTTTTATGGGGTTGGGCACATCAGGCTGAGCCAGCTTGATGCTATGAGACTCTTGTTCTTTTTTTTTTTTAAAAGATTTATTTTATTTATTTGACAGGCAGAATTACAGAGAGGTAGAGAGAGAGAGAGGTCTTCCACCCACTGACTTACTCCCCAGATGGCCGCAACGGCCAGAGCTGCACCTATCCAAAGCCAGGAGCTTCTTCTGGGTCTCCCATGTGGGTTCAGCAGCCCAAGGACTTGGGCCATCTTCTACTGCTGTCCCAGGCCATAGCAGAGAGTTGGATCGGAAGAGGAGCAGCCGGGACTAGAACCGGTGCCCATAAGGGATGCCGGTGCTTCAGGCCAGGGCGTTAACCCGCTGAGCCACAGCGCCGGCCCTGAGACTCAGTTGTTTTATCTCAACACTGGAGCTTGTGTTGGGCTGGTGCTCACCAGCCACACTTCTACTTGGTCTTTTGACTTTCTGTGTACGCCAGCCTGGCACAGCCCGACTGATTGTGTCCCTCAGTGCTCTAGTTCCTGTGGCCATGTATTTCTCATCATACACAGACTGGTGGTAGTTTGGATTTATACATTAGTGTTCCGTGCTTGGATAACCTGTGTCTACTTTTAAGGGTGTGGTCCATTCTTGGTACGTTGCTTCTCTGTTTTTGCTTGTTTCTTAATTCATCAGACATTGAAAGCTTTCTGTGAACCAGAAATTTAACTCAAGTAACTTTCAATGTAACAGGGCAAGCAAGTAAACTGACAGTTACACGATAAGGGAAAAATTATCACCCTGAGGGTTTGGTGTCTGGCTTAATAGTTAAGATGTTGCTTGGGATGCTGGCATCTCATATAAGAATGCCTGGGTTCGAGTCTCAGTTGTGCTCCAAATTCCAGCTTCCTACCAATGGGCACCCTGGGAGGCAGCAGGTGATGGCTCGAGTACCTGGGTTCCTGCTTCCCACGTGGTAGACATTGTTCAGTTCCTAGCTCCCTGGATATTGTGGACATCGTGGTATACATGGCTCAGTTTCTAGTTCCGTGGATATCGTGGACATTTGAAGAGAGAACCAATTGGTGGGAGATCTCTCTGTCTCTCAAATAAATTAAGTGAATAAAAAGTTTAAAGCCAAATGTACAAGTGTTTGTGTATGTATATGAAATATATATTCTCTCATGTAATACCTACTATTCAAGGAGGAAGACAGATAACATTTCTATTTTATGGATTAGGAAATTTATGCTTTATGAGAGTAACTACCTAAGGACATGTTTTATTCTTAGCTTTGATACTTACAAATATTCTTTAGTTGACCATAGTTGATGTGGGTTTGAATCTCTCCCATGGTGAGCTTTAGAGTTTAGCCTGGGCAACCTCACTACCAACCCAGAGAGGATGGTTCATTGAGATCACAGAAGCTGTCAGCAGAATGATTTGGGGTCCATTTCCATTAAATATGTAAGTATTCTGTGCCCTCTCTGTACAATATTGTGCTAGGAAAAGCTGCAGAACTACAGAAAATGTGGTTAAGACGAGTTTCTTTCTCTAAGTGAACTTCACATCCTTAGTATGACTTAAGGGCAAAGAAGACTGTGAAAACCTCACCTGCCAGGGAGACTCAGTGAGAGCTGCAAGTATTTCTAGATCCATGGCCTTCCCCCCACCGCTGCTTTCTGGGAGGGCATGACATAAAGGTGACTCGGCTCTAGTAATCCTTAGGAGTCGAGACAGGTGGATTAGGAACTACTGGTAAATTTTAATCACTTATGTGAGTAAGCCCTCTACATCATTAATGAATCCTAAGGGACAGAGCTCCCCTTCTTAAAAAAAAGGAAAGGAAAAAGGCTGGAACCACATGAGGGAAGGAATGACACCTGTGCCCCCTAAGGGGCACAGTGGTAGGAATGTGTCCTTGATGCCCTCTGCTACTGCGATATAGCAGAAGCCCAGTGAAGCTGTTTATGTGGTCACCAAGTGGGTAAGATGGTGATTTCCAAAAGAAATAATTTTTCAAAATAGAGGCAGAAAAGTAGAGTTGCCTGGTGTATTGATTAGCTGTTGAATTGAATATAGGGAATGTGTTTGAACCTCTAACCCGGAAGTGTGAGATAAAAATTGCTACCTACATTTTCCAAAGTGTTGTGGCATTAATTCAGATAGTCACAGAAGAGCCTTTTGTTTTTTTCTCTTCTATACAGAAACAGTCTGGAATGATGGGTTACCTATGCATCCAGATATAATCTACCTAGTATCCTATGTAAGGCAAGTTCATTGACGAGTCACATTTTAATAGTTACAAACTCTCACCTTCCAAGTTAACAAGAAAACTGATCATTTTCCTGGGTACTTTCACTTCAGTATTTCTGAAGACCTCTGGGGTCACTATGCCAGCACCCAGCTAGCTTGTTGCCACCTGCTAGGAGTGAGCGGGGAATCAGGTGCATAACTCAACATGAAACATGCATTCTCTGGCCTTCAGAGATCACAGGAGTGGGTCTCCAAGACCTGTGGGATCTCCATGTCTCTGACAGCGCTGCGGAGCTGGGGGTGGGGTGCCCATCAGCTCCCACTGCCTCAGGACCTCACTCCTTGCTTTCTTTTTTATTTTTTTATTTTTTATTTTTGACAGGCAGAGTGGACAGTGAGAGAGAGAGACAGAGAGAAAGGTCTTCCTTTGCCGTTGGTTCACCCTCCAATGGCCGCCGCGGCCGGCGCACCGCGCTGATCTGATGGCAGGAGCCAGGTACTTCTCCTGGTATCCCATGGGGTGCAGGGCCCAAGCACTTGGGCCATCCTCCACTGCACTCCCGGGCCACAGCAGAGAACTGGCTTGGAAGAGGGGCAACCGGGACAGAATCCGGCGCCCTGACCGGGACTAGAACCCGGTGTGCCAGCGCCACAAGGCGGAGGATTAGCCTAGTGAGCCGCGGCACCGGCCCTCACTCCCTGCTTTCAACACAGATTTCCCTCCCTCAGTACCACACCTGGTCAGGGCGTTGCCAAGCTCCAAGGGGTCTGTTCCATACATTCAGCTTCATGAACACCATCACCTTTCCAAAGTTGTTCTATAATGCCTGGGTGAGCACAGCCTATAGCATTGGCAATATGCAGTGCATAGAATCATGCAGCCTCTTTAATGGCCCCACTCTTGAACAAATCATCTGCCTAGAGTCTTTCCCTCATTTTGATGATTTTTTTCCCTTACAGGTCCCTTATTTGACCTCGACTCAGGCCCTACTTATCCATTAGAAAGTTTTCATTACACTGATTTCCGATTAAGGGAAGGGATAGATTCCAAACCCTTTTGTCCCAGGAGGGTCTTTTGCTCCATGGAAATTCATAAATAGGAATTATAATTAGAGTGAGATAGATGTCCAATTGCCTCTGGCATTTGAAACCCTAATGTAAATGGCACTATTATGGTGACAAGCCTCTGTAACATCTAATTTGTAGCTGAGAACATCCAACAGTCAAGCCCTCAAAAGTCCAAAAACAGACGATGTGAGGACACTGCTCAGGGGAGGGTGAAGAGCAGATCTTCCTGGGGCTCTCTGTGCAAATCCAGGTACCAGAAACAGTGCACTCTGCTGTGTGTGCTCTTGTTAAACAAGATCTAATGAAGGATTTTTAAGAATTTTTAACATCGCTTTCCCTCTATTTGATAATCCATATGCAAAATTTTGATGACACAACACTAGAGAGAAAAGCTGGCATTGTATCTAAAACATGTTGTGGCGGTGAGCAATCCTTACTGTGTGACTGTGGGCAAAGCTGTTCCTGTGTCTAGAACTACGAAACGGGTAGGGCAGGCCCTAATTCGGAACCATGTGACCTCCAGCGCAGTAAGGATAAAATGTGCTCTCATCCTGTATCTCTCCTACCTGAGGGATCTGCCTTGGCTCACAGCCAAGCACAAGATGACAAACTCCAGGCTTCTTCCCCAAGGCAGGAAGTCCTCCGTGACTTCAGTATGAATAGGTCATCTTCTATCCAAAAAGAAAGGATTTTTTAAAAATTATTCATTTTTACTTATCTGAAAGGCAGGGAGCAAAAGAGGGAGAGTCTTCCATCCAGTTGCCAAATGCCTGCAACAACTGGACCTGGCTCAGGCTGAAGCCAGGAGTCTAGAACTCAATCTAGGTCTCCCACATGGGTGGCAAGGACCCAGGTAACTGGACCATCACCTGCTGCCTCTCAGGGTGCACCTTAGCAGGAAGCTGAAATTGGAAGCAGAGCTGACACCGAAACCAAGGCACTCCAATATGGAGTGCCTGCATCCCAAGCAGCATCTTAACTGCTGCACCGAATGTCCACCCTTCAGTAAAGAAATGTTAAGAATCTGGAGATAGGAAGGGGCAGAAAGAGTAAGCATCCATACTCTACCAGTTGCATAACTAAAGTGTAAGGTATGCTGCTTCAACATGGTGTCTCACCCATCTCTCTCTTGCCTTCTGTCTCCCATGTTTGTGCTGCCTGCACTCTTGACACTGTGCCTGGGCCCTGTGCTCATGCTCCCCTCCTTTGTAGCACAGCTCAATGATTCTGGTTTCATACAGAAACCACACCTCACAGTCAGGCTTTTCCTGTACAGTTTGTTAGCAGCACTTGGGTGTCATTAGTATCTTTTTTTTTTTTTTTAAACTTTTATTTAATGCATATAATTTTCCAAAGTACGACTTATGGATTACAATGGCTTCCCCCCCATACCGTCCCTCCCACCCACAACCCTCCCCTTTCCCACTCCCTCTCCCCTTCCATTCACATCATGATTCATGTTCGATTATCTTAATATACAGAAGATCAGCTTAGTATACATTAAGTATGGATTTCAACAGTTTGCTCCCACACAGAGACATAAAGTGAAAAATAATAGATGATTTTTTTAAATGATGATGAAATCAGAGCAGACCTATTGTCATGTTTAATCCCAGTGAGAGTCAAGTTGGGAATTGATAATTTCTTTTTTTTTTTTTCTTTTCTTTTTTTTTTTACAGAGGATCAGTTTAGTATGCATTAAGTAAGGATTTCAACAGTTTGCACCCCCATAGAAACACAAAGTGAAATATATTGTTTGAGTACTCGTTATAGCATTAAATCTCAATGTACAGCACATTAAGGATAGAGATCCTACATGAGGAGTAAGTGCACAGTGACTCCTGTTGTTGACTTTACCAATTGACACTCCTGTCTATGGCATCAGTAATCTCCCTATGCTCCAGTCATGAGTTTCCAAGGCTATGGAAGCCCTCTGAGTTCTCCGACTCTTATCTTGTTTAGACAAGGTCATAGTCAAAGTGGAGGTTCTCTCCTCCCTTCAGAGAAAGGTACCTCCTTCTTTGATGACCTGTTCTTTCCACTGGGATCTCACTCACAGAGATCTTTTGCCAGAGTGTCTTGGCTTTCCATGCCTGAAATACTCTCATGAGCTTTTCAGGCAGCTCCGAATGCCTTTAGGGCTGATTCTGAGGCCAGAGTGCTATTTAGGACATCTGCCATTCTATGAGTCTGCTGAGTATCTCACTTCCCATGTTGGATCACTCTCCCCTTTATTTACTCCATCGGTTAGCGTTAGCAGGTACTAGACTTGTCTATGTGTTCCCTTTGACTCCCAGTCCCTTCACCATGACCAACTGTGAACTGAAACTGATCACCTGGAACAGTGAGATGGCATTGGTACATGCCACCTCGATGGGATTGAATTGGAATCCCCTGGTATGCTTCCAACTCCACCACTTGGGGCAAGTCAGCCTGCGCATGTCCCAAATTATACATCTCTTCCCTCTCCCATTCCCACCACCATGTTCAACAGGGATCACATTTCAGTTAATTTTCAACACTTAAGAATAACTGTGCATCAATTACAGATCTAAACCAGTCATATTAAGTAGAACAGATAAAAAAAACTACTAAGAGGGATAATGTATTAAGTTGTTCATTAACAGTCAGGGCTATGCTGATCAAGCCACCATTTCCCATAGTGTCCACCTCACTCCAACAGGTTTCCCTCTTGGTGTTCAGTCAGTCGTCACCGATCAGGGAGAACATATGGTATTTGTCCCTTTGGGACTGGCTTATTTCACTCAGCATGATGTGTTCCAGATTCCTCCATTTTGTTGCAAATGACTGGATTTCGTTGTTTCTTACTGCGGTATAGTATTCTAAAGAGTACATATCCCATAATTTCTTTATCCAGTCTATCGTTGATGGGCATTTAGGTTGGTTCCAGGTCTTAGCTAAAACAAAAAAGCGGTCATTAGTATCTTTATCAGTGGGCGGAGAAACTTTTGCTTGCCCTCAAAAAAAAAAAAAAAAAAAAAAAAAAAAACAACTAACCACTCCTTTGTCATTTGCTGTGTGTTTATCTGACCAATGTTGTTTATCAAGTACCTGCCAGTTGTTGGTACCAGTGTTAGGAAAATGAGTAACACACCGTCCATGGCCCCAGGGGGTGCCTATTCTGGTAGGGGGAGAGTGACTCATAAATGGGCAGCGAGAGAACCTTCTGGTAAGTGTTTTGCTGGGGAGAGGGCAGGTGCCAACGACTGTGGTGACACAGAGAAGCTCCCTTTCACCTCATAGAACACTTAAGAGAGCTTGTGTCTGCAGTTCTTCAGGGAGGATATGGACTTGGCAAGGCAGGAAAGAGAGGAAAATTTGGTTTTTGAGATATGAGTACTGTTGGTGTCCCTTCATAGCAAAGGAATGAGGGATTGTTTTAATCCAATCTCATTTAATTCACATAAAAAGGTATAAAAAGCAGTTTAATTTTTGTTTATATGTACTTCTAAGGAGTATTGTCAACACTGCAATAGGGTATTTGGTTTTATCTATTGAATTATTCCAATTATTGTGAGATGATTTGAAGTGCTCTTAAAAATTTAAAATTCACTTGGAAACATAAATTCTAACTGGAAGAAAGATTATATGACCATGTTGAGTTAGATCAATTGTTGTGGTGGTTTTCTGCTAAAACATGAATATTTATCTTTTACTGTGCTCATCCAAAAAGAAAAACAAAAGAGAAAAGCATTAAGTGTGTATGTTTAAATTTTTGAATTTATTTTCAGCTGCCTTTTTCACATTAGTTTTGTCTAAAACTTTAAAGTAAATCAGTTTAAAATTATTTGTTACTTTTGAATGTCTTTCTGTAAAGAGAGAAAATAATTGAAATCTACAGGGGAAAGACGAGTGAAAATTGGTGTCAGTGCTTTTGAAATGGGTCGGTGTCTCCATCGCCAGCAAATGCTGCCTTTAACCCTAGTGGAAATGTTTGGTGTGAGGATTTTAGTTTTTATTATTAAAGAAGTAACATCAATAAAGGAAAGAATGAGCTTTTAATATATTTTACATTTAAGAATAGTTCATCCAGACCCAGAAAGACAAATTATCATGTTTACTCTAACATGTGGAAGTAAATATATAGAGTATAATAATTGTGTGGATGGTGTATCATTTGGCATATCATTTAAATATTGCTTCCTGAATCATACCACATACATGATGGTATACCTTTCTTCTCCCATTATGATCATGACAAATCCCTTACTTTGTGATAATAACATCTCCATTTTCAAGAAAAAGTATATATGTGTATGTACACAATGTCTACATATGAAGTGAATGTGGCAAAATGCTAAAAATTGTTCAACTTTAAAGCTAAAAATAATAACTTATTTAAAAGCCTCTGTAAAAAAAAAAAAAAAAAAAAAAAGAAATTATCAATTCCCAACTTGACTCTCACTGGGATTAAACATGACAATAGGTCTGCTCTGATTTCATCATCATTTAAAAAATCATCTATTATTTTTCACTTTATGTTTCTGTGTGGGAGCAAACTGTTGAAATCCATACTTAATGTATACTAAGCTGATCTTCTGTATATAAAGAGAAATGAAAATGAATCTTGATGTGAATGGAAGGGGAGAGGGAGTGGGAAAGGGGAGGGTTGTGGGTGGGAGGGACGGTATGGGGGGGAAGCCATTGTAATCCATAAGTCGTACTTTGGAAAATTATATGCATTAAATAAAAGTTTAAAAAAAAAAAAGTAGCTATGAATTGTGTGTTTGGTCTGGATAATGAAAACTTCCTAGTCCATAAGAAACTGTCTCTTTTTAAGGTTATGAGAAGACAGATGATGTTTCAGAGAAGACCTCGTTGGCTGACCAGGAAGAAATACGGACTATATTCATCAACCAGCCTCAGCTGACAAAATTCTGCAACAACCATGTCAGGTAGAAACTACCAAAGGCCACAGGAGCAGCCATCACAGCAGAGCTCAAGAAGCCAAAGAGAAATGAATGCTTGCAAAGAGCCTTCAGTGTGCTCAGCTAATATTTGAGAGTTCCTAGGCACCAGTGTGAATGCACTGCTTCCCCAGAATAGGAAATCATAAAGGAAGAGGCAGACAGGATAAGTACCCATCCTCTACCAATTCTATGCCTGAAGTCTGAATAATGAAAGCTGTTTATGGTAAAACCTGTGATAGAATCATTTTATATAACACCTTTTATCCTTTTAGAACAGGCCATTGCAATTTTGCACCAAAAGCTTCTTTCTGTTAAACAGTCTTTGAATAGTGGGTGTTGTTGGTGCTGTAAGGTCTGGTTGGTGTTCAGGAATGGAGGGTGAGGTTACTTCTCCGCCCTGTCATTGTCTCCTGCTGTCAGCGCTGTGCAAAGAACCCCTGTAAGCACTGGTCACCAAGTGGCCTCTGGAACCACAGGAGCAAGCCCAGGGCTAGCCCAGTGTCCCTGCAGTGGCAGAATTCCAGACTTGAGAAGTATCCTTTTAAAAATCCTATTTACAGCTTCAAATTCCAGAGCAGCATTTCTCCATTTGGAGAAGGTGGCGTGAGTCTCCTCACGCTGTTTGATTTGGTGGTGGGCCTATCTGGTGTGTTCAATGCGAAGTCCTAGCCAAGTTTTCTAGGATGGCCATGAAGAAAATTCAGGCAGAATTCCAGAAACTCCCCATTTCCCTGAAGTTACTGAGGAAGGGCATGTATAGTGTGTCTGGTGCAGCTCAAATTGCTGATTTTTTTGTTTTTTTGTTTTGTTTCTGCAAGGTTTTGTTTTCTATTGTGTATATATTAGTTTACCTGTAGTTGTTCTTTGTAAGCTACTCCTAGTTAGGTTGAGTAGGATAATTGGAGAAAGAGGACAAAAGGTATTCTATAGAAAATGAAACCCATGGTTTTCACCCTTTACTATTTATTTTGCCAGTTCCTTTTACTCTTTTTCATTTAAGTCAATGACCCTTTGCAGTATTCTCCCAGTTGAAACAGTAGGCAGATGTTCACAGGGTCATTTTTTTATGTGATGGTAGCAGAACTTTGTAAACGTGGGTGCTGATTGCAGAGTATTTGAGTCTTATGCTACTTCTCATTTTTTGTTTTCTAGCACTGCAAAATACAACATAATAACATTCCTTCCAAGATTTCTCTACTCTCAGTTCAGAAGAGCTGCTAATTCATTTTTTCTCTTTATTGCACTGCTGCAGGTAAAGTCACATCATAAACCCTTTGTTCAGTACATGTTCAGGTACTAACAAATGCTTTGGTTAACTCAGTAGCCAGTCCCTGAGGATTATACAAGTACAGAGGGAGAAGCTGACTATTGAGGACAGTTCCAACTCCTGCAGGCAGGATCAGAATGCTGCTGCTCCTCAAGCTGTTTGAGTCATGTTTATCAGCTTACTTAAAGAGATCTACAGATTTGATGTGGCAAATACTCATTTTGGGTGGCAAAGGAGGGTGGAATTTCTTTTTTTTTTTTAATTTTTTTGACAGAGTGGACAGAGAGAGAGACAGAGAGAAAGGTCTTCCTTTTGCTGTTGGTTCACCCTCCAATGGCCGCCACGGCCGGCGTACCGCGCTGATCCAATGGCAGGAGCCAGGCACTTCTCCTGGTCTCCCATGTGGTGCAGGGCCCAAGCACTTGGGCCATCCTCCACTGCACTCCCAGGCCACAGCAGAGAGCTGGCCTGGAAGAGGGGCAACCGGGACAGAATCCGGTGCCCCGACCGGGACTAGAACCCAATGTGCCGGCGCCACAAGGCAGAGGATTAGCCTAGTGAGCCGCGGCGCCGACTGGAATTTCTTAAAATAATGTATTTTCACAGCAGTCAGATGGTCGATTCTGAACCTTGGAAAGCAAGAATCAGCATTTTAAATCCTGTGTTTGTCATATTTGAGTTTGTTGCAATCAAAAAAAAGTCTAAGGTTATAAAAAGTAGCATATGTTCATTGTAAAAAAAAAAGAATTTAGAAACACAACAAAGCATGAAGAAAAAAATGTAAAACTCATTATTGCATCACCAGAGGTAGCTACTCTAAAAATCTGGATGTGTATCATTCAGCTCTCTCTTTTCCCTCCAAAGCATTGTTTATTATTTTAGTTTATAAGAAAAGAGGGAACATGGAGTACATATCATTTTCTGATCTGCCTTCTTCCTTTAACACTTTGTGAGCATTTACCCAGGTGTTCTCTCTGCTTCCAAAACATCATTTTAAATGGCTCTATGACATTTTAGTCTGTAGATACACTATTTATCATTTATTTCACCAATCCCCAACTGTGGGTGTTATTCCCGTATATTTACCAGCCAATCATGGAGCTAAGTAACATGCTCTTCCAGCTACTTATTAAAATCAAGCAAATTGCCTCACCAGTGTTAGTCTGCCAAAGTGGTAAAATCACTGAGGTACGTTTTAGAAAGCACTTTGTCTTTGTTGTTTTTAAATTGACCATACCCTCTCTCTAGTTCTCATTGGATTTCTCTCGCTTGTTTTTCTTCAAATAGCAAATACCTGATGTATCACCAACGGGTCGCTACACAACACTGGTTCCTCTCCTATTTATTTTAGCTGTGGCAGCTATCAAAGAGATAATAGAAGATATTGTAAGTATTTAACTCTTTTTGTAAGTAATTGTTTTTCTATACATTTGAAAATATTTGTTTCTTAAGTTATGTAATTGTTGGTAGAGACTATTTACAATGCTCATTAAATATGCAAATGCATAGAATACATTCTTACTCCTGAGAATAACTGCTGTTGATTTCTATGAGATTAATTTTGAGGAATGCTTATTACAGTGTTCTGTTACATTTATAGTTTAGTCAGAACACATTAATTAAAATACAGTAGTTGACATGGAGAAGAAACTATACTTGAGCATTGTTTTAAGTTAAATGAAATAACCGCCCAGTTATCTGTATGTAAAAAAATTTTTTCATTTTAAATTTATATACCATAGGTTTTACCTTATCAAGTGCCTTTGATTCCTTTTTTCTTTGTTTTTTCTTATTTTGTCTTATTTGCTTTCTTTTCTTTTAAAAGCAAGTAGCAACAGTTTTGCTATTTTTATCATTCTCTAGTGGTAGAAAAAAGGGGAAGTCGGTTTCTCCTTTATAAAATAAATTCACCAAAATAAATTTAGACTTTTCCCCCTCTATCTTACCTATTCTTAAAGTCTAGCTTGAGAAAGTCAATGTTTTGTTATATTTGTTTTTCTTTTTCTTTTCCCTATCCTTTTAATATATTTTCCTCTTTGGCTTTCTGAAATGACCTTCTCTCAGGCCTTTGGGAAGTGAGATAGTAAGGCCAGAAAAAGCTGAGAAACTCTTTAGAAAGCTCCAATTTAAAGGTTCACAAACATTAACATTACTTTTGTAGAGAATCAAACCGGGACCTCATTAAGAAGACATGAGACATAGCTTCACTAGACCTATTAGAACGGGGCTCGTTTAACATTTAGATCAGTCTACAAAGCATGCCAGTATCTAAGAGTAGATGCAGAGGTGGTGTGTGTGTGTGTGTGTGTGTGTGTGTGTGTGTGGAAATGACATGCTTGATAGAACCACTAGCTGAGAAATTTGACTTTTTTCCTATCCTGCTGCTCACACATTTGTCATTCTTTAAATTATAGCTAGATTTTACACTTCTCGTAAGGACTGGTTTTCACAATAACTTTGTCTCTTTCTGTTCTTTATATACTCTTTTTTTATTTCTGTTGTTAACCTAATTTTCACTGCGCACCTGTTAGTTACTATCCATTGTGTTATTGTTTGGCAAATATTTTTCTCATTTAATTTTCTCCATGATTTTGTGAAGTGGATTTTAACCCCAGTTGAAGGTAAGGATTCTGAGGCTTAGCTGGTTATGTAACTTGTCCAAGAAAGTGGTGGAATCAGAATCCCTTCCATTCAGAGCTGCTTACTCTGTCCACATTATGGGAGTTTAAGTTCCATGTACTTATTAGTCTATGTCCTTTACATTTGTTAAATCCTTTTACAGCCCTTTATCCCCATTTTACAGATGAGGAGGAGGCTAGGGGTGAGGCAACTGTCCAAGGTCACACAGCTGGTAACTGGAGCTGCCAGATTCCAACAAGGCACTTGGGCCCCAGAGCTGCCCTATAATCTCTAACCTTTCCCCCATCCACATCCACATCCCCTGCTTTTTTTAATCCCTGACAAAGTTATATGCACTCAAGCTATGATTTCTAGGACCCTTGTCTTTGAAAATACATGAGAAATAAAATTTTATCCAAGAAGTTTATTTTTACAAAAAACCTTATTAACATAATACAGTGGAATACTACTAGAAAGTAGCTATTCAACCAGTCCATGAAGGATGCACTCCTAGTGTTATTAGGTGTCATATGAAGCGGTTTTCCAGTGTTAAGAAATTGACTACAAGTTATAAGAGTTGTTCAATAAGAAGTTTATAACAAACTATAAATGATAGAGCACTTGAACTGTTATTCCGTAGGAAGGGTAGAAAAATCAAATAATAGTTTAGATAGTAGACAAAGAGCTATCTTTATCAATAGTGAAAATAGACGTATCTTCATTCATGCAACATAAATATCTAAAGTCTAAGGCATCAGGCGTTCATAAAAATATGTATTAGGATTTGTTAAACTTTGCTGCAGCAGTAGTCATGTCCCCATGTAAGTGGCTTAATACGTTATTTTTCACTCACTCAAAGACACTGCAGGTGGTTGTTGGGGTGGAGGGCAGGAGGTGCCCCTGCTCCGTGCAGTCAGGAATGCCTTCTGAATAAGGTTCCGCTGTGTTGAACGTTGGTGACCATCATAACAGGGAAGGGGAGAGGGAATGGAGACCCCACTTCTGTGTTTTGACCTACAGATGGTTCATACTGCATCTGCTTATAGCCCAGTTAGAACTAATGGCAAAGGGGAGATGTTGTCTCAACGTCCATGGAAGTAGAGAACTCATTGTTGGTGAAGACAGGTAGTGTTTGCACCTGTAGATCAGTGAAAAAACACAACTTACAGTCTAGTCAACCACTTCTATATTCTGTTAAACAACTGACAGTATTTTATCCTGAAACCTTTAAAAATAAGAATTGCCTTCAGGTGAGATACTGAAAACTTGTCCACCACTGTACATTTTGGTGGTTTGGACATCTTAGCCTAATGATTTCCTGTTTTTATGTGCATATAACATATGGCATGCACACTACTTTAAAATATTCTGAAATTGATGGAGAACTCTTTTTTTTTTAACTTTTATTTAATGAATATAGATTTCCAAAGTACAGCTTATGGATTACAATGGCTTTCCCCCCATAACGTCCCTCCCACCCGCAACCCTCCCCTTTCCCACTCCCTCTCCCCTTCCATTCACATCAAGATTCATTTTCATTTCTCTTTATATACAGAAGATCAGTTTAGCATACATTAAGTAAAGATTTCAACAGTTTGCTCCCACACAGAAACATAAAGTGAAAAATACTGTTTGAGTACTAGTTATAGCATTACTTCACATTGGAAAGCACACTAAGGACAAAGATCCTACATGAGGAGTAAGTGCACAGTGACTCCTGTTGTTGACTTAACAAATTGACACTCTTGTTTATGGAGAACTCTTTTTTTAAAAGCTACATCTTGTCAAATGTTAATTTCTTACAGGAAAGATCAAGACTATAACCTGCAGGAACCAATCCTGGGAATATGTTAGTGAGTAAAAGTAGCTACAGTGGAGCTGACAGTCTAGTAGAGAAGATAAACATTAATAATCACACTGGACTATTAAGATAATAATAAGTAACACACATGAAATCTTTAGAATAGTGTCTAGTGTATGGTGAGCAGTGAGTAAATGTCATCTTGACTGTCTTCATCCAAATATCCTTTTGGCTAATAGATTGGGAGGAAAACAGACTATTTGGAAGAGTATTCTAGTAAATAGTGTACAGTAGGAAGATATATTAGACTAAATGTTAGGAAGGATATGGAAAATATAAAAATTAATTTGACATGTATGACAAGCATTAACGCCACCTAACATGCTATATAACCTACTTATTTTATTCATGATTCATGATTCCAGTCACTAGAATGTAAGTCCCATGAGAGCAAGAGGTTTTTGTGTCTTGTTCATTGTTATAACCTCTGCAGTAGTAATAGGGCCTGACACATAAGTGAGTGCTTTTAGTAAATACATAAATAAAGAGGTTGAGTAGGAGTGAGAGAACCATAGAAAGATGGTTGTATGTGAGACAAGGACCGAATCTTGGGGACTGGGGTTGTAGGCTGCCTTGTGGTCACAGTTTGAGATGCCTTTCAGACCATCCAGGAGAGATGTCAAGGGAGAAACTAGAGAAAACTGTTTGGGGGTCAGATGGAATCTTGTCTGGTCCATATTTATGGATGGCTTATCATTGACACTGCGGGTATGAAAGAGTTGAACTTAGAGAAGGATGTGGAGTAAAGAGTGAGGAGTGCCAGGGGGTCCATGTTGACAAATCCCTTCACTGAATAGCAGGCAAGCAGAGGAGATGCTGGGGTCAATGTACAAGTGAGAAACCTGGGCAATGATGTAAGAAGGAATGCCTAGGAAGGGGATGGCTTCCAGAATGAATGAGTGGTCAGCATTGCCTCGTTAAGTGTCTAAAGTTCGTGCCACTCTTTATAAAATGCAACATATTGATGTACTGTCAATCAAATGTTGATAATACATGTTAAATAATTGATCAGCTCCCAGTGACACTAAATGAATTGATTGTAAGACAGTAGGAATAGTTGAAATCAGAGAATAACTTTATTCTTGTGAACTGTTAGTTTCAGAAGGAATTATGATACAGAGGTTAGATGCTATCTTTTTGTAGTCCCAAGCTGAAAATCTAGGTCCATCCTTATATCCAGTGCACTTATTTCTTGACAAGTAACCTAATTTATTCTGTGATGGGAAGGTTGAAGAAAGAGCTGCTCCTGTGCGAGAATTCTCTGCAGGTGGAAAGTCATGTACAGGGTAGCTTTAGGTTTCACTAAGATTGAATTTCCTATTTGAAGAGGAATGTTTCACTAATTAGCTTTTATCTGTCTCCTTCAGTTGCAAATCTAACCAGTTTGTCATAGCTGTGCATTATCTTGTAAATATCTGTTCTGCTTTGAATATCTAAATTTACCTTGGATCATTATTTTGTACCAACATTTATTTTAGATTACTTTTTAATTTTCTTGCCATCTTTATTAATAAAAGATAATAAATATTTTAGTTTTACAATTATAAAATATCGTATACAGATACTACAAATTTAACATAACTGAAAACTCAATAATATTTTCTAGCAAGTTGTGCTTTTAGAAGCAATAGTAGGCCTATTAAAAGTCTACAATAATACTCTTATTAACATTTCATACTAAGAAAGAATTGCAGTGTGTTTCTGCACACGGATGTGGCAGAAGTCATTTTCAGTGCTTCTTCCACACAGAGGCATTTTGGGTGCTGTATTTGCATCTTGTGCAGTTCCATGGCTGATTGTTCAGGACAGAATTCAGGCTGCCAGCTGTTGTTCCACTGCTCTCGGGTGCTGGTGACTCTTGGAGAAGTGTTGCTAATCCACCATGCCAGCCCTTTCTCTTCGAGAGTTTTTCACACGTGTACTGTGATTCTGAAAACCATGTTTCTTTCTCAAATGGAAAACTTGGGAACTCACTTATTTTACATGTGTTCCAACTCCTGTAATAGGTATGCACAGCTAATTTTGATCTTGGGCTTGATGTGGTAGCATTTTTGAGCAGAGAGTTACTTGCACACAGCACATTTCTGCAACGTTAATGAAGTCTGGTGTGTTTGTTAGACTCGATGCTGTAAGTTTAGACGGAAGCTATGGAAAACCTCTAGATGAACTGTAGAGAAGATAGTTTTCCTCTGGTCACTCCAATTCTCACCTTTCCCCTGAACCCTGGTTTCTTTTTCTTACTGCTATGGAAACCTTAACTTGTGCGGCTCTTCAAACTGACCCACCTAGCCTCAGACTTTAACTCACCTGCTCACCGTTTAGTTTTGTAGATGCTTTGAGGAGGAAGGAGAATGGGATCCTATAATTTCATGGCTGCAAGTGGTGGGTAGCCTGTTGGAGAGCAATAAAGAGAAGAGGCTATATGCAAATGGGAAAATAATTTCATTCTAATCACTGACAGACTGCAGCACATCTTTAAATTATAGAGGGTGTACTCGGCTTAATTAGAAGATGAGTTTCATAAGAAGGTGAAAATATTTCAATACTATTATTAAAAGGTAGTTATTATAGATAATTCTCTTGAGTAGTCTTTTTCAAATGAATTATTTAAGCTAAAGAGTAAAAGTTGAAGCTTCCCTAGTAGATTAAATTTTAATATTTTGAGCATCACAAATCAGTGTCCCCAGAAGGGGGTTCTGTGTGCAGAGACTGCACATGGTGCTCTCAAGTTTAAGTTCCCAAGTGCCCCCTGATTCTTCACATTCCACCATCCCCACATCCCCTCTGAAGCATGTTTATAACATTGATATGAGTGTCAATGGCTAGAAACCCAAGTTAAAGGAAATCTCTCTTTTGTTAAGGGTGCTATTTTATTATCTCATTCACTTTTTCACAGTTGTTCTTTTTGCTTTTAAATTTTAGAAACGACATAAAGCTGATAATGCAGTGAACAAGAAACAGACCCAAGGTAGGAATTTTACATCTTATTTATCGTATTTGCCAATGATATTGATAGTCCCATACACACTTCACTTGGATGGAATGTAATTCAACTGAGAATACTGTGTATATCTTAACTTTTTGTTCCAGGGTAAATTGATTCTTGCTTTGTAGCATTTATTCTATGGCACTGAAACTCACATTCAAGTGGTTTACAGTGCTACTACTTCTGAAAGGCAGTGTTTTAAGTGCTGTATAGCGATGTGCTCCCAGGTGCTGCCTACAAAATCTGCAGTTATGTTGACAACATTAAGCGCTGTGGTGTGCCTTTATTTTCTTTTTGATCTGTAGGTGTCACTCTGGAAAAGATGCATAGGAAATAATCAGATAAAATGTTACGTGGGTGAAAAGTGTGTTGGAAGCACTCTGAGTTCACTATACATGCAGGTGACATATGCCCTAGAAATAAAGAAAATGACGGACACAAGGCCAGCTTCTGGGGAGGGCCTGGCATTGGGCGTAGCTCTTTTGCTACGGGTCTCGTTTTGACACAGCCAAAAACAAAATGACCTCCATGACAACCCAATAAGCCATTGTGCACTCTGATTTTTAAACAATACTTTGAAACATGCAAAGCAGACTTCCTGTCCTATCTCTAAGCTTGCCCCTCTGAGGGTGTCATCTCGCTCTGAGGTTCTGTGATGTGACAAGGATCAGGGATGCCTGCCACCATTGCCTGGTCATTGGAAATCATGTTTTCATATTGCTCATATTATTATGGGGCCCTATCGGAATGCCTGGCTGCTTTCTTACCATTAGAGGGTCTCTGCCTGCCACTCCAAGCCATGCTCTGTGAGGCTCGTCCTTTGAGGAGGAAAAGGTTTTATTATTATTACTTGTAAGTAAGGAGTCAAAAAAATCTCTCTTAAATCTGCCTCCCTGACTGAGGGCTTGGAGAAAGCTTTATAGATTACATAGGAGAAAACTGGTGTGCAGAAAAACCTGGCAGAGCAAGTCCTGAATCAGGCCAGTGTGGAAAGATTGGCTTCCGGTTGCAGATTTCTGTGTTTAAGGGACCTCTCGTTTCTGAAGGGTCTCTAGTACACCCAGCTTCCAGCACTGCTGTGGCCTCTGGTTTCACCAACTGGGTTTTCCTTCTTCCGCATGTGTCTAGGCTGTGTGATGAGGTTCTATGCTCTGGGTCCCTTCCATGTGTGTACAGCCATGTCCTAAAAAGCAGGAACTTTAAACAGTATGATCAGACCCATTGTTAATACATAACCTACAATACAAAAAAAAAAAAAAAAAAAAAAGGCAGAACAAGAGGGTTTTGTGTTTAGAGCATGAAGGGGAAACACAATGAAAGAGCAGTTTGATATCAACCAACTCTCATCAGAGGCCTTACCTGTCCATCTTTATAAGTTGAGGAAGGTGCATGTACTAATCTGAGAAATTTACAAAATATTTACCAAAATTATTATGGTAAATACAAAAAAGAAAGTTACAGCTTAGTTGTTCAGTTATGTATATAAAAAGACCCTTGGAAGCACAAGGTAAGAAATTATCACGTATAGAAGTCAAAGGGTTTAGGCTACACTATTTCAGTCTTGTTAGATTTTTTGCTCTAAATCGTGTTTCCCATGTCAGATGCCGGAGAACTTCAAAATAGGAGAGAATTGTGTGGTGATCTTGAGTCTGAGGAGGGCTTTGGGTGAGAAGAAAGGAGTGGGGAAGACATTTACGTGTGGGCTGAAAGGGACCGGAGGAAGAGGTCACTCTGAACCACAGAGTAAGAAGGCTTTGTTAAACCATTATCAGAGCGTGCACAGAAAAGAGATTCCTCTCAGAGGGAAGCAAGCACATGACTTATGAGGTAGGCTGTTGCGGGTGTTTGGCGCAGTGGGAAAGACACTGGTTAAGCAGTAGGCGTGGGAGGTCAGTTACCCACGGGGCACCTGCATTCCATATTGGTGTGGCTGATTCGATTCCCAGCTGCTACACTTTCAATTTCACTTCTTCCTAATGTGCACCCTGGGAGATAGCAGGTGATGGGTCAAGTACATAGGTCATTGCTAGCCATATGAAAGGCCTGGATTGAGTTCCTGGCTCCTGACTTTGGCACTTGGCCCAACCTAGGCTGTTACAGGTATTTGAGGAGTGAAGCAACAGATGAAAGATCTCTCTGTATTTCTCTACTTTGCAAACAAAATTAACATTAATAAATGTTTGAAAAGATGCTGGTTAAAATATCTGTATGCCAACAAATATGGCTGAAGTGGTTGGGTCCCTGTCACCCATGTGGGAAACCTGCCTGAGTTCCCAGATCCTGGTTTTAGCCCGGCCAGCCCTAGCCCTTGTTGGCATTTGGGGAATGAGCCAATGAATGGGAGCACTGTCTCATGTCTGTGCTCTGTCTCCTTCTCTTCCCCATTCCTTTTTCTCTTCTCTGTGCCTCTCAAATAAAGTGAAAAAAGGGTGGACTAGGGTCAGATTTTCAAGGGACTTGAATGCTAAGCCAAAGGGATTTCAACTGAACTTTAGTATACTGAGTAGTTGTCGAAGGTTTATCTGCCAGGAAGAGGATGAAGGTTGCAGCTTAAGGACAGGGAACAGAATGAATCAGGGTATTGAGCTGTTAGAAGCCCAGAAACACAGCTGTTCCAGGAGCTTAGATGTGATGGGACACCATGGGAAATGAAAGGGGATAGAAACCCAGATACGTCAATTCCTGTTTTTTTTGGCAATGTGAAGTTTTTTCACTTGTTGCCATACTACTCAGAATATTCAGTAGCAGTTTCTGAAACAAAAATACATGTTTTTTTCTGTAACTTATACTATATTTTATAGCAGAAGGATCCTGCTATAAGGACTGGCAGTTACTTATTTTCAGTCCTAAACTGCAATGTCAGGCAGTGCAGTTGAGATGTGACTGTTATAGCCTGGATGATCTGAGGCCACTATTCCGCATACTGACAGGTGCTCCGAGTTTCTAGGTACACACCAACTTCCAAAAAATACTCCCTTTCATTAACATTCAGAGCAAATACTTGTTCTTGGCTACCAATCATGGTTTTCCAATTTCCTTCATAGGTTAACAGGATTAGCTTTATGATTAAAAATGATGGTGGGGGGAAGTATGTTTAAACCTTCTTTCAAAAATAAAGTATTACAGAGTTCAACCAATGGTACTAGAACAACAAAAAAAAATACTAAAATGGATAAAGTATTACATTGTACATCAACAGCAGACCCATAGAATGGCAGATGTCCTAAACAGCACTCTGGCCTCAGAATCAGCCCTTAAGGCATGCGGATCCAGCTGAAGAGCCCATGAGACTATTTCAGGCATGGAAAGCCAAGACACTCTGGGGGGGGGGGGGGGGAACAACTAAATGAAAGATCTCTGCGAGTGAGATCCCAGTGGAAAGAATGGGTCATCAAAGAAGGAGGTACCTTTCTCTGAAGGGAGGAGAGAACTTCCACTTTGACCATGGCCTTGTCTAAATATGATCAGAGTCAGTGAACTCAGGGGGCTTCCATAGCCTTGGCAGCTCATGACAAGAGCCTAGGGTGATTACTGATGCCATAAACAAGAGTGTCAATTTGTTAAGTCAACAACAGGAGTCACTGTGCACTTACTCCTCATGTAGGATCTCTGTCCTTAGTGTGCTGTACATTGAGATTTAATGCTATAACTAGTACTCAAACAGTATTTTTCACTTTATGTTTCTGTGTGGGAGCAAACTGTTGAAATCTTTACTTAATGTATGCTCAACTGATCTTCTGTATATAAAGAGAATTGAAAATGAATCTTGATGTGAATGGAAGGGGAGAGGGAGTGGGAAAGGGGAGGGTTGTAGGTGGGAGGGACGTTATGGGGGGGAAGAGCCATTGTAATCCATAAGCTGTACTTTGGAAATTTATATTCATTAAATAAAAGTTTGAAAGCAAAAAAAAATAAATAAATAAAGCATTACAGCTTAACATCTAAAAAAACTTCAAGTTGTAGTCAGAAGAATACTTGAAAATAACATTGTGAAAAAATTATGGCTTTTATGTTTTTTAGGTTAACGTTCACAATTGTTCTCTGAGAATAGTATCTTTTGTTCCTTTGCCTGATTTGGGTTTAGACTGTCCTCTTGCTCCGCAGTTGATAGGAAATAATAAAAACGTTTGAGTAGGATACTGTTTGCCATCAGATAAGTCAACTGCTTAATAGGAAAACCATCTGTTGTCATTAGACCAGAATGAAATTCAATTTGCTTTCCTGAATTGAGGCAGCCATGGGTGTGTAGGAGTGGGAAGAGGGGTATTTTTGACAGGTAATTACTTTTTGAAAGGCATTTGAAGTATTACTTAAATTTTCATTTTTCTGGATGTTTACCAAGACCACAAAATGTAGAAAAGATATCTTTCCCTCATTCAAATAGTAACCTTCTCTCTTCTTAAAGAAACAAGTATTTTCTTTCCTGATTTTCCATGAGGCATTACAGAGTAGCTTTCTTCCTCTGTCATTCATTTTCCTAGCAGTTTCAGGAATATAAATTACTAATTTCATTTCCAGTATTCTCAGCCATTTAACTATAGACTAGTGCCTGCCTGGTGCCTCATTCTCACCAATTACCAAATTCAATCATAGGTCAAATTTTGGATTTTGGACCTCACTCAGAACTTCACACATAGGCTTTACCCTTGAGCCTGTCACCACCACCATTGTGGGAAACAAGCCAATTCTTGCCCTGGAGATTTCTAACTGGGTTAGGTATATGGTACAGTGGCCTGGCAGATGCAAAATAGTATATTGGTTTCCAAGAACCTAGTTGCAGTGGGGATGCAGAGTACATAGATGCTGGGAAGCCTAGGGGTGTTTATGAGCCTTGGTGAGTTTTGTCTACTCCTCCCAAAGAATTGTGGCTGCCTCTCTTTGCTCCTGTTTTTGGGTGTGATGGCTTGTATAGACCAGATAAGAACACTGCAAAGGGCAGGCCTAACTGTTTTCCGTATTTGTGTGCCCAGTATCTCTCAGCCTGGGGTCTTGTCTTAACAGATACACTAAACATGCAGAGAAAGTGAATGGTGAACCAACTATACTCCAGACAAATTCCTGAGTATAGATAAAGAAGTATCAAAAGGCCCTGATGAAATACTAATGTGTCAAAGTCCTCGCCTCTTCTCTGCCTCCCATGTCAAAGTCCTGAATTCACCATTGTAACCTTTCTCTGCCTCTGGTGAACACAGTGCTGTGGCCTCTTCCCACTGCCATATTCAGAATGCACCAGTTTTCCTTCTTGCAGTTCTTCATTGTCTCTATTTTTTTCTTTGTTTGAACTCAATTTTTGACATAACATACCCTCCTCTGAGTGTCTACACATACATTAGAGACAACCTTGCATTGTTTTTCCTGAACTGGGTTGTTTTGACAAATTTATGTCTGTGGAAACTTGTAAATTATAAGTTTGTTATTGCTATTCTATGTAAATGAAAGCCAGCCCTCGTAAGAATTTTTTGGGTGGTTACATTCATTCTCTTTTCAAATTGCAAGTACATGCTTTCCTATTTTTTTTTGTTTGTTTGTTTTTTTTTTTTTTTTTTTTTTTTTTTTTTTTTTTTTTTTGACAGGCAGAGTGGACAGTGAGAGAGAGAGACAGAGAGAAAGGTCTTCCTTTTGCCGTTGGTTCACCCTCCAATGGCCGCCGCGGCCGGCGCGCTGCGGCCGGCGCACCGCACCGATCCAATGGCAGGAGCCAGGAGCCAGGTGCTTTTCCTGGTCTCCCATGGGGTGCAGGGCCCAAGCACCTGGGCCATCCTCCACTGCACTCCCGGGCCACAGCAGAGGGCTGGCCTGGAAGAGGGGCAACCGGGACAGAATCCGGCGCCCCGACCGGGACTAGAACCCGGTGTGCCGGCGCCGCTAGGCGGAGGATTAGCCTAGTGAGCCGCGGCGCCGGCTCTATTTTTTTATAAGATGCTGTTACAACTAGCCTGCCAAAACTGCAAGTGGAATGACAGTTCCACATAACATCACAAAGGCAAGGCCCTGGAAAGCGTGGCATTCCCGTGCAGAAGCTACCTGTTGGGGAAGTTTTTTAAATGCCTCCTAGTGAATGGATGTGCTTTTCAAAAGCCCCAGTTTTGGATATATTTCCTGAGGGGTGATATGGGTACCTTGTGCAGGTGTGGGAGATAGGACCTTGGTGTCTGGCACCCTATCCATCCCCTGGCTTGATGCTGTAGTTGAAGGAGGGCCAGCATGACTACAGTTAGGTTGTGTAACACTTTGTTTTGTTATGGTAGTAGGTAGTCTACTACATGAGAATACTTGTTAGTTTAATGAGGCAGTGTTGCTATGTAGTAATTTTTAGAAAAGGCAACATGAAATTCTTTTAAACTAGGTACAGAGCTCCAAATAATAAGTGTACTCCCCTCCACCTGTTATGGGTAGGCCCCCATAACTACATTGGGCTGCTCTACATAACTACATTGAGAACTGAGTGGGTTGGTTGTGGCTGATAGCCATTAACGATTCTGCTTCCCCATGTGTATTCCTCAAGTAAATCATTTCACCTTTAAAAGTCCATGGGCAAAAGTGTTGAGTTTAGTGTGGGTTGAATGTGTTGCAGAGTGTTAAGTCTGAAATAATCTACTAACAGGGCTGAGTCCATCTGGTTAAATTTATGTCAGTGCTGTGCAATGGAGTGTTTCATGCTAAGGGACTTAAAATAGCATCACCTTCCTTATGTATTGAAAAGAAGAGTGCACTGCCTTTTTGTCTTCCTGGAGGTCCCCCACCTGATTCACCATACCCTGCCACACGTTACAGTGTGTCGGGGAGCCAGCCTTGCGGCACAGCAAGTAAAGCTATCAGGTGACTGGGATAAAGCTCCAGGCTCCTGGCTTCAGCCTGGCACAGTGCTGGCCATTGTGGCCAGCTGAAGAGTGAACCAGTGGATGGAAAATTCATTCTCTTTCTCTCCCCCTCCCTCTCCCCTGTCCCCTCCCTCCCTTTCCCCTTCTCCTTCCCCCTCCCCCTCCCCTTCTCTCTGTAACTCCGCCTTTCTAAATAAATTAATCTTTTTTAAAAAGTGCATCAGCTTCTCAATGAAGGGTTCTTAGTACTGTTTCCGTGATCCTGGCATTGAACGGATACAAGGACTAAATGACTCCAGATGCCTAAAACATGTTCAGTATCTTCATTTTCTCCATTTCTTCATTATTTGAACTCAATTTTTAACATAACATACCCTTTTGGCACTTTCAAATTACTGCAAGAACAGGATTGTATACATTGAACTGATTAGTTATGTTCCGCACTAGCTTGAGACGGAAGGGAGAAATTTATTTATGGGAAAATACCATCTTTTCTGTTGTCCCATAAATAAAAGCTGCACACAAAAGAGCAAAACCCACTGGGGAAATTTAGGAAATTATAGTGAAAAAGGCCTGATTTGGGGCTTGGCTTTTGGCTTTGCTCTTGGTTTCATTTCCTACATGTGCATGCCTCACTCACTTTGTCTTTCGTTATTATTTTTTTTTTAATTTAAAGCAGGTATTCCAGTATCAAGGGTATTTTCCTCCCATGTTTTTACCAAAACCCAAATAAATTGCTTTTCAAGATTTCCTGGAGAAAGCAGGTGTGATTCAAAGTTAAAACACTTGTTCTTTCACTTCAGAAAGTCTCTATTGAACATTTCCTTGTGTAAGACCCTGTGCAGAAAATGCTGAGAAGTCTCTTCATTCTTGCCCTACAGGAACTTATAATTAGATAGGGAAGATACGATACAGACTGATAGAGTAATGCAAGGGAGGGGGAAGAGGGATGAAAGGCCAAATGAGGACGATGAGGATTCAGAAGTGTCCTGTGAGAGGTTCATGAAGGGTGAGTGGAAGTTCAGAAGCAGAGAGGTTGGGGTGGTACCTGTGGGTGACCCAGGAGGGAGAACTAATTGAGGATGCTTCAAAAGGTATGTGGAAGCTGTGTTTTGGGGGAAAAGGGTGCATGAATCACAAAATTTTGGCCCAAATTAAACTTGTCTTTTCATTCCATTTTTCCACAAACTTTTTTTATTTGACAGATAGGGTTAGACAGTGAGAGAGAGACAGAGAGAAAGGTCTTCTTCCGCTGGTTCACCCCCCAGATGGCCACTACGGCCAGAGCTACGCTGAGCCGAAGCCAGGAGCCAGGTGCTTCCTCCTGGTCTCCCATGCGGGTGCAGGGCCCAAGCACCTGGGCCATCCTCCACTGCACTCCCAGGCCACAGCAGAGAGCTGGACTTGAAGAGGAGCAACCGGGACTAGAACCCAGTGCCCATATGGGATGCTGGTGCCCTAGGCGGAGGATTAACCAAGTAAGCCACGGAGCCGGCCCCCACAAAGTTTTTAAGAACCCTCATAGAGGCCGGTGCCACGGCTCACTAGGCTATTCCTCTGCCTGCGGCGCCGGCACACCGAGTTCTAGTCCCAGTCGGGGCGCCGGATTCTGTCCCAGTTGCCCCTCTTCCAGGCCAGCTCTCTGCTGTGGCCATGGAGTGCAGTGGAGGATGGCCCATGTCCTTGGGCCCTGTACCCCATGGGAGACCAGGATAAGTACCTGGCTCCTGCCATCAGATCAGCACAGTGCAGTGCACCGGCCGCAGCGCGCCTGCCGCGGCAGTCATTGGAGGGTGAACCAAGGGCAAAAGGAAGACCTTTCTCTCTCTCTCTCTCACTGTCCACTCTGCCTGTCCAAAAAAAAAAACCACCCTCATAGAAACAATACGTTAGAACTGAGAAGACATGAGATGTGTTGAGATGTGTTCTGGGATGAGCAAACGGTCTATTTGGCAAGAGCACAGAATACATGTCAGGGAGCAAAAGAAGCAGGGACAGGAAGGCAAGTTAGGGTCACCGTTAGGAAGCTTTTGAAAGTCAGGGTGTGAAGCTTGGAGGCCATCCTAGAGAGTGTTGGCAAGAGCACAGAATACATGTCAGGGAGCAAAAGAAGCAGGGACAAGAAGGCAAGTTAGGGTCACCGTTAGGAAGCTTTTGAAAGTCAGGGTGTGAAGCTTGGAGGCCATCCTAGAGAGTGTGGATGGTCCGTCAGTGTGGGGAGGGCCTGGGAGAGGCACAGAGAGAAACTGAGTTTTGATTAATTAGGGAGGAGGGTAAGGGTGGAGACAATGGGAATGCAAAGGGAAGCAGACAGTGGGTGGATCCAATGGGACTTGGGGAAGGAGGGCAAACTCATTACCCAGCGCTGCTGCTTAGAAGAGGAGCAAGGGTAGCATTTTGTGCAGTGGTTAGACCACTGTCTGGGTACCTGCATTCCATATCAGAGGGCCTGGGTTTGAGTCCCAGCTCCACTGTCCACTCCGGCTTCCTCAAGTGCTCACTCTGAGAGGCTGCAGGTGGTAACTTTGCCACCCTCATAGGAAACCTGGATTGAATTCCTAGCTCCTGGATTCAGCCTGGTCCAGCACTGGCTGTTATGAACATTTAGGGAATGAACCAGGGGATGGGAGAGCTCTCTGAGTCTTTCTCAGTCTCTTTCTCTGCCTTTCAAATTAAAAAAATAAGTAAAATAAAATAAAAAGAGGACCAGGACCAAGGCGCCCACTTAATCTGGCACTTAAATTCTTAATTTTTCCTAACTAGAGTTCCAGTTCTTAACTGAAGAATGTTTATGGAACTGTGAAAATTGAAGCCAGATTGCAAGGGATTGTGGAATGATTCATTGGTGATACCGTGGAGAGAGATTTTTCTTTGAAGAAATTTCTCAATTAAGAGAAAAGTAAATGATTCATGACTCTGAGCAGGAATAAGGGAAAGCATTTTGAGAAGAGGGAATTGCTGGGCGCTATATTCTGATCACGTCAGACATGCACACACACACACACAGTTTGTACGTCAGAATCCCCTGGTGGGCTCCCTGCTCCTGGAGGGGAAGGGGCTTCTCAACGCTGCTGGAGCTGCTGGCGAGGGGCCCCATGTTCAAGGCCATCACTAAAAGTTTTATAGATGAGTTGATAGAGGCCGTATAAGCCGATTAGATACCACTCTGTATAACCTAGTGGAATGAGTGTCAGGAAGTTTTCTGACACTTGTGGTTTGGCCACGCACGTGGTGGTTCTGTCTGACTTTTGCAGGTGAGTTTATACAGAAGGCTTTTGTGCCGTGTCAGTCTGTGTACCACAATGAGGATTGTGCCCTAAAACTGTCTTTGGAAGTAGGCGTCCACCTAGCGTACGCATGCATCCTTTCGTGTGGATCTGTTGGTGTTCCTTCTTTGCCCAGCTCAAAGCTTAACTCGGCTGCATTCCCACCCTCCCTGCGGCGCCCTGCCTTTGCTACACTCTCTGGGTCCTCTGTGACGTTGGTGGCGCCGTCGTCCCTGTGAATGACTTTCTCTGTTGCCCACGGGTGAATTAACTTGGTTGCTGTGGAACAGCACTGCAGTCGCATCCCCTGTGGCAGACCATCTGATTCGGGTTTGGGGGTGGGGGTGACAAGCTTCTCTTTCATCTCAAAAAAGAAACTTATTGCAACAAAGCTGTTAACTAGTATCCTGCTAAGCAAAAACAGGTTAAATGTGAAGTATTTGTTTGAAGTCTTCCCATGCATACTGTCAGAGTAATTAAAGGTGTGAGGAAACTGTAGCAGGTGTGTAGGGATGAAAAAGCAGAGAAGTGGAGGAGTTTTGCCGTTCCAAGAGTGAGCTGTTGAGGTACCCTACACCTGCCCTTCTGGCCTTTCTATCCTACCTCACTCTCTTCACGGGCATCCCTAGTCCGGTACTTGGTGACTCAAGTCTGCCCTCATGCTCTAGACCCAGAGAAGAGGCTCTGCTCCTTTTGTCCAAGAAAACCAAGCCTCCACAAAGGACGTGACATTGCTACTTGCTTTCTCTAAACCTGGTGGGAGCTGGGTCAGAGGAGGCCACTGATTAAAAATAGCGAGGTTGCTATTTCAATCACCAGCATACTACATGTGGTAGTGTTTATTTTAATTGTTCTAAGGCTCGGATGTTTCAAAAGCAAGTCAACGTGATTGACTTGTATCTAGCCAGTGTTCAAGTCTTGATTTGTACAGTTTTTTTCACTGTTGTGAGTTGATTTTTAACTTCACTGGAATTCTGTGTTGCTCTCTGTATCATAAGGTGGGTCTAACCTCAAGTTTCTAACTGTGTAATCCCTTCCCTTCTTGCTGTCTTCTTGTTTTGTATTTCAAGAAGAGAATAAATGAGGGTAGGAATAGAATCGTGTCCTCATTTCTAACAAGCTTCAAACATTACAGTTATGGCAGACCCATGCAACAAGTATTGAGTAGCAAGATTTTGTGAAATTTCCCGATATCTCACTCTGTTTACTTAGGATTCTAACTCAGTACAGGAACATAAAGGTAATTTACTCCTTGCCTAATCCAAGTGCTGCAGCCTTCAGAATACATACCAAATATTCACGACATTGACAGAATTCAAGTGAATGTTAACAATTTGTGCTTGTCTGGGTTTCTAGTCCTGTGAATACATTGCTAGTGAGATTATGTTTTATTGTAGGTTCTTAGGGAGTTAATCTGACTGTATCTGATAAAAGTACAGATGAAAATACCGTGGAGTCAATAGCATTCTTTTTAGGATTCTCTCTTACAGGATACAATTGTGTGACTATACATCAGTGTTTTGAAAGTGGAACTTGAACTTTCTTTTTTTTTTTAATTTTTTATTTAATGAGTATATTTTTCATAGATACAACTTTAGGAATACAGTAGTTCTTTCCCCCATACCCACCCTCCCCCCACCAACTCTCATCCCACCTCCCATTCCCTCTCCCATCTTCTTCATTATGGCTCATTTTTAGTTTGACTTTACATACCAGAGGACCAACTCCATGCTAAGCATAGACTTCAACAGTTGGCACCCATGCACACATACAACATATAGAGTACAGTTTGGGAGCAAAATTTGCAGTCGATTCTCATAGTACAACTCATTAGGGACAGAGATTGAACTTTCCTTCAGGGGGAGGAGAGCTGACTGCATGACGATGCAGCTGTCATGTAAAATAGCCACATGTGCTGGGCTGGATAGCTCTATGCTTATCTCTGCAACACCTGGAAGTGTGATGCTAAGCCCAGGCCAAGATAAGGACAAGATGAACTAGCTGGTGATTTATTTATAAGATGCTGTTTAAAGTTTGAAACTCCCCTGGAGGTACAGACTGGTTTCTCTACTTACTTCTAGGGTATATATAAATTCATGTCTTACCTAGTGAAACTAGTTACACAGACTGGATAATTAACTATAAAGAGTGCTTAAAAGACCACGTGAGAAACCAGTCCAAGCCTCTCCAACACAAGGATTTCTTGTCCATATCATGGAAGTTTCAAATCCACATACTGGGTGAATGAGAAAAAGACCCTGGCAAGTACCTAGAAATTGCTCACACCCCTGGTGCTTTCCTGGACTTTTATTTTCCTGCTGTAGCACATCCTTACCAGTGATTAAAGCCTTTTGTGAATGCATCCTGTGTAGTTTTTTGAGTCCATTCATTTATTCCACTCCTTGTAATTGACATATCATGCATTGGAGTATTTTTCAAAAATGAGTTTAATCTCTATGCTTTGCCCTTTTGAAGTATTTAAGATCTGTTAAGTGGAAAATCATGTTGTAGAGAAGTAAATTTTTATAAGGAAAGAAAATATAAGGATGTTATGTTTGTCTAGAGGAAATGAGTATGTGGGTATAACAGTTAATATTCCTTCCTTTGAGAAAGCTGGAAACATGTAATTTTGTAGTTTGATAGAAAACACTGTTAACTGATTATGTACTTAATAGTTTGCTAAACGTGTCAATTTTTGAAGCAGAGCACATTTTTAAAAAATTAATTAATTAATTAATTAATTTGAAAGGCAGAGAAGGACAGAGATTTTCCATTGCTGTTTCACCTCCCAGATGGCTGCAATGGCTAGGACTGGGTCATACTGAAACCAGGAGCCAGGAGCTTCTTCTCAGTCTTCTACATGGGTGCAGGGGCAACAGTAGGCACTTGGGCCATCCTCCAATGCTTTCGCAGGCCTGGATCACAAGTAGAAAAGCCTATAGTTGAACCAGGGCCATATGGGATGCCAGCGCTGTCGGCCACAGTTTTAACCCTCTGAGCCACAGTGCCAGCCCCAGCAGGACACATTTTGCAATGCATCTCTTCAATACTATGTTAAGAGGTAATGTTTGGGTGGAAAGTAAAAGAATGTATCATATACCTGGAGGTATATAAGGTTGAAAGGAAGTGAGCAGGTGCAGAGAATAGAGATGGGATGTGCATTTGGAGGACAATTTTCAGTGTTTGTCCATGAAAGTGCTGCTGTCTTCTCCATCATTGTTGGAGGGACAATTTTCTGACATGGTCTATTGAAACTGAGAAGCATGCCGTAACACTTGTGTTCAGTGGAGCCCGGTAGAGTGGGTCACAGGGCTATTTTTAGATGTGAACTAGCAAACATCTGCAAAGTATCAGCTGGTCAAGGAGGGCTAGTTTAAATTACAGAGCTGGAAGGGGTGAACTTGAGCTGATATCATATTAGTGCACCTCGTGGTTACATAACCTTTTCCAACTGCTTACCCTGGAAATCATCTGAGTAACTTATAAAACTGAGAAGCAAGTCTATTAAAAGCAACTGTTTAGTAGTTCATTGGGCTCTTCTTATATAGCTGTTTTTACTCAATTATAATCCACATATCACCAAGTATACCATTTTGATATATACCACATAGCTCAATGGTTATCAGCATGTGCAGAATTATGCACCCTTTTCCTAAGAGTAATCACATAATTACCATTACCTAAATCCAGGGTGTCAACAAAATGCCCCCTACAAAAGTGATAGTATAGGACTGGAAGCCTGGTGCAGTGGGTTAAGCCACCATCTGCAGTGGTAGCACCCCATATGGGTGCCGGTTCATTCCCAGCTGCTCCACTTCTGATCCAGTCTCTGGTAATGCCCTGGGAAAAGCAGCAGAAGATGGACCAAGTGCTTGGGTCCCTGCCACCAATGTGGGAGACGCAGAAGAAGCTTCTGGCTCCTGGCTCCTGGCTCCAGCCTGGCTCAGCCCTGGCTGTTGCAGCCATCTAAAAAGTAAACCAGTGAATGGATGATCCCTCTCTCTTTGTCTCTTCCTCTCTCTCTGTAACTCTGACTTTCAAAATAAGTAAATAATTCTTTTTTAAAAAGGAGTGGTATTAAAGCTGAGATCTGGGAACTGGAGTTGTGCAGCAAGTTACATGCCTGGGATGCTGACATCCAGTATCAGAGTGCCCGTTCAAATCCCTGCCCTCCACTTCTGATCCAACTTCCTGCTAATGCATCTAGGAAGACAGCAGTTGATGACCCAAATGTCTGGGTCCCTGCCACCCACATGGGAGACCTGAATGGATTTCTTGGGTCCTAGTTTTGCCCTGGCCTAATCCTGGCTCTTGGATGCATTTGGGAAGTGAGTCAGTGGTAGCAGGATTCTCTCTCTCTCTCTCTCTCTCTCTCTCTCTCTCTCTGTGAGTGTGTATGTCACTCTGCCATTCAAATAAATAATCTTTTAAAAAACTAAGATATGAAGAATATGTACAGATACAGAAGATGAGTGGAAAGAGTATTCCGAGGCCGGCGCCTCGGCTCACTAGGCTAATCCTCCGCCTGCGGCACCGGCACACCGGGTTCTAGTCCCGGTCGGGGCGCCGGATTCTGTCCCGGTTGCCCCTCTTCCAGGCCAGCTCTCTGCTGTGGCCAGGGAGTGCAGTGGAGGATGGCCCAAGTCCTTGGGCCCTGAACCCACATGGGAGACCAGGAAAAGAACCTGGCTCCTGGCTTTGGATCAGCATGGTGCGCCGGCCGCGGCGGCCATTGGAGGGTGAACCAACGGCAAAAGGAAGACCTTTCTCTTTGTCTCTCTCTCTCTCTCTCACTGTCCACTCTGCCTGTCAAAAAAGAAAAAGAAAAGAAAAAGAGTATTCCAGTTATTGAAGCATGAGCAAAGGATTTGAGGCAAAACTAAGTGTGGCACTTTCACCATAAAGAATGTTGGGAATAGGGTTGCAGGGGAAGTGGCAAGAGGGGATGATAGGGAGTAGGCAGGACCTGTGCAAAAGACCCTGTGAATGTATTGGAATTATTTTATGAGAATAGGGGAGCCAGTTGAAGAGGCTTGAACAAGAGGTGACCTCATTATGTGTGTGTGGTGTGTATGAACTGTTACATAACATATCTGTAAAATCATTATATCTACCTTGTGGAAACTAAATTTTAAAAAGATCAATAATGAGTTCAGGAAATTAATGTTGGGGCTAACACATATCTTGAGTTGTGAGATGATGGTTGCTTGAACTGGGAATGCTGGTCTTGGTGATAGTGAAGGAGATTTTAAATATTAGCAGAATTTGAGATGCTTGGGGCATCTCAACATAAATAGGACATTTTTGGTAGTAAAAATTATTCCAGATTTTCAAAGACTTTTTTTCTACTATACTAGTAGAAAGCATTTAAAAATAAAGATATAAACAGTGAAGCATATGAGCAATAAAACTGCCCCAGATAATAACATAGCATTGGTAGCAAAAACAAAATAGAAATTATATTGCTTAGAAAAAGCTGCTTCAAAAAGGCAGTATAAAAAACCATATCAAAAGGCCAGTATTATAGCATAAATGGGTTAAGCTGCTGCCTGCAAAGCTGGCATACCATATGTACACCAGTCTGAGTCCTGGATGCTCCACTTCCAATCTAACTCCTTGCTTATGCACCTGGGAAAGCAGCAGAGGATGACCCAAATCCTGTACCCACATAGGAGACCCACATGAAGCTCCTGGCTCCTGGCTTCAGCCTGTCCCAGCCCTGGCTGTTGTGGCCATTTGGGGGTGAACCAGCAGATGGACAGTCTCTCTCTTTCTCTCTCTCTTTGTAACTCTACCTTTCAAATAAAAACAAATATTTAAAAAAGGAATGTACTCAAACTAGCAAGTGAGTTTAATAAAGTTACAAGAAGTCAAAATCACTATAGGTAAGTTTAATGCAATTCTGTATACTACCAAAAACCAATTAAAAATACCATTTTTAATAATAAGAAATAAACATCCAATATCAAGAAATAAAGCTAATGAAAGATCCATTTACTAAAACCTATGACACATACCTGAGATAAATTAATAGAGACATAAATAAATGGACAGATATAATTTGTCCATGAATTGAAAGATAGCTTGAGGCCAGTGCCGCAGCTCACTAGGCTAATCCTCTGCCTGCAGCGCGCCGGCACCCGGGGTCTAGTCCCATTCGGGACGCCGGATTCTGTCCCGGTTGCTTCTCTTCCAGTCCAGCTCTCTGCTGTGGCCCAGGAAGGCAGTGGAGGATAGCCCAAGTGCTTGGGCCCTGCACCCACATGGGAGATCAGGAAGAAGCACCTGGCTCCTGGCTTCGGATCGGCACAGCGCGCTGGCTGTAGCAGCCATTTGGGGGTGAACCAGCGGAAGGAAGACCTTTCTTTCTGTCTCTCTATCTCACTGTGTAACTCTGCCTGTCAAAAAAATTAAAAAGTAAATAAATTAAAAAAAGAAGATAACTTGAGCCTCAAATTAAATTCCAGGAAGTTTGTGTGTGTGTGTGTGTGTGTGTTCTATTCTAAGACAGTTGGATTCTAAAATTTTTATGGAAGTGCAAATGACTTAGAATTGTCAAAATAATAGTGAAAAAAAACCAAAGTTGAAAGACTTATACTACCTAATTCTAAGACTTTAATTGTTATACTATCAAGATGGTATATAGTAGCGTGGAAATATGTAAATTAGAATAATCTGGAGTCCAGAAATCAATGCAGCATGGTTCTGTGTTGATTTAATGAGGGGAAGAAAAATCTTTTAAATATCATCTTTGAAATGCTGCTTGAATGTGTAAGTCATACATACCATCAGATTCCCTGTACGTGAAATGTAGGACTACTCTGCATTGACTGAACTTGCCTGGGGGGAGGGGAGGTGGCTTGGAAAGAGGCATAAGGGATGTTTCTGGAGTTCTCGATCTTGTTCTGAGTAGGGTACACAGCGGGATTTGCAGTTCTCAAAACTCATCCAGCGGAACACTTGAGATCTGTTTATTTTGTTGTAAGTTATGTTTATAACAAATATAGTAATGCTTCTGTTAAAAAATGATAGCATCTGGGGCCAGCGCTGTGGTTCACTTGGTTAATCCTCCGCCTGCGGCGCCTGCATCCCATACAGGCGCCGGGTACTAGTCCCGGTCGCTCCTCTTCCAGTCCAGCTCTCTGCTGTGGCCCGGGAGTGCAGTGGAGGATGGCCCAAGTGCTTGGGCCCTGCACCCCATGGGAGACCAGGAGGAAGCACCTGGCTCCTGGCTTCGGATCAGCGCAGCGCCGGCCATAGTGGCCATTTGGGGAGTGAACCAACGGAAGGGAGACCTTTCTCTCTGTCTTCTCTCTCTCTCTCTCTCTCTCTACTGTCTATAACTCTACCTGTCAAATTAAAAAAAAAAAATGATAGCATCATGAGCATGGGTCAAGCAAATGTCCTAAATAAGAGAATATGCTGGGTGTAAGATGGTAGGAAACCACGAATACAGTAGTGAACTAGTGAGCCCATGTGAACAGGTAGCCTTTGGCTCTATCCCAGCCACAAACCACCATGTGGGACTTGACGGCAAAGTTGCCTAACCTGAGTTTTCCAGATAAATTACAAGACTTAATTTTCTGTTTTTCTTTTTGGTTGATATTGCTCATAGACTCTTTCTTATTACTCAACATGTTATGATTCTTGCTGTCATTCTTTTTCAGCAAATATAAATTGCATGTATTTATGGTATATAATGTGAAGTTTTGATAGGTATATGTTGTGAAATTATTAAATCAAGCTGACATGTTCATAACCTCATGTACTTAACATTTTGTGATGAAAATATTTACAATCTACTCCCTCCTCAGTTTTCAAGTCTCTGATCTATTCATCCTGTCTAACCTAAAGCTGTTATTTTTGAGTGAAAGCTCTTAATTTTAAAAATATTGGGCACTTGTTTTTAAAAAAGTATTGCAGTTGGAAGAATGTTTACTAATACAAGATAGGAACAGAAGAAAATAAATGGCAGTAAAGAATAGTAAACACTATTAAACAATGTTTCTCTAATTTAAACTATGTAGGGGTCAGCACTGTGGACCAGTGGGTTAAAGCCCTGGCCTGAAGCGCCGGCATCCCATATGAGCGCCGGTTCTAGTCCCACCTGCTCCTCTTCCAATCCAGCTCTCTGCTGTGGCCTGTGAAAGCAGTAAAAGGTGGCCCAAGTCCTTGGGCCCCTGCACCCACATGGGAGACCCGGAAGAAGCTCCTGGCTCCTGGCTTCGGATCGGCCCAGCTCCAGCTGTTGCAGACATCTGGGGAGTGAACCATCGAATGGAAGACATCTCTCTCTGCCTCTGCCTTTCTTTCTAACTCTTTCAAAGAAATAAAATAAATCTTAATAAAAATTAATTAATGTAAACTTTTAAAAAAAGATTTATTTATTTGAGAGACAAAATTACAGACAGCTGGAGAGACAGAGGTCTTCCATCCTCTGGTTCACTCCTGAAGTGGCCATAACGGCCATCGGATCTGAAAACAGGAGCCAGGAGCTTCTTCAAGGTATCCCACACACATGCAGTAGGCTCAAGCACTTAGGCCATCTTATGTTGCCTTCTCAGGCCATAAGCAGGGAGCTAGATCAGAGGAGGAGCAGCGGGGCCACGAACTGTGCCCATATGGGATGCCAGCACCACAGGCAGAGGCTTTAGCCTACTACACCACAGCACCAGTCCCAATTTGTTGATTTTGATTTCTTCTGAGAGGATTCGTTCCTGAGAGGAGGAGTTTCGTGCGGGCAAGAGGCGCAGATTTACCACTTAGACCCTGGGAGTCAGGTGAAAGCAGGCCTGAAGTGAGCAGCAGGCAGACTCGTTTATTTCAGTTGCTACAGCTGCTTATATAGCCAAGGCAGCCAATCTGGTCAAAGGGCGGTCTATGCCCTAACCAACCACAGCCTGTTGCCAGGCAGTTTCCAAAGCCATCCAATCACAGCCTGTTGCCAGTCAGGCTCTTATTGCCAGGCAGTTTCTGAAACCATCCAGTCACGGCCTGCTGTCAGGCTTTGTTGTCTTGTGGTTTCCGAAGCCATCCAGTCACGGCCTGTTGCCAGGCAGTTTCTGTTGTCAGTGGCCATCTTGGCATGACCTTTTCACCTCAGCGGCCATCTTGGCATGACCTTTTCACCTCCTCATTCCACCACACCAATAAATATAAATTTATAGTACAATCATGTCACTGTCAGTTAATCTTGAGTATAGTTAGCATGAATGGCACTTTGCTGGCTCTTTGTTGAGTACTTGTTATGTTGTAGCCCCTGGGTTAAGTGATTAAAGGGAAGTTAAAGTTCCCGTTTGTTCTTTATCTGTCCTAACTGATTTTGAGGAAGAGATTGCTAAGCACCAACAGAGACGTACTTTAAACATTGTCTGTTTTACTCTGAGCCATGGGATCATCAAGGAGCCCACTGATTAATAACAGCAGCTTGACTTGGCAGGCATTAGAGTTTTATGTTTTAAGATACTCTGGTTTTATATGCCTTGACCCCTGCATGTTTGAGTACTGCTAAAACTGGAACTTTGACTTATTCGTATAGTTACAGATATTGTACTCAAAGTACAGTTTTAGCTCTTCAACTTGAAATTGTGTCACCAAAATGTACTGTGAAATATTCATTCTTGCTTATATTCAGAAATTTTTAAAGGCATTTCAATGTCTTCTTTCCAAGAGCACTGCAAGATCCTAGAAATAAATAATTCAGGGATGGGCATTGGGTGCAGGCAATAGTAAGCCACTTGGGATACCCGCATCTCATATTGGAGTGCCTGTGTTCAAGTCCCAATTAGGCTTCTGTTCCAGCCTCTTGCTGATGTATACAGGGGAGGCAGCAAGTGAGAGCTCAAGAACTTGCTTAGGTCCCTGCCTCCCACATGGGAGATCCAGCTTGAGTTCTCAATTCCTAGCTGTTGTGGGCATTTGGGGAGTGAACCATTGAAACATCTCCATCTGTCTGTCTCTGTCTTTCAAATAAATAAAAATAAATAGTTTTTTAAAGTCTGCCACTAAAAAAAATCAGTAAGATACAACCCCTGTACTTATGGAATTTTGAAACAAAACACTGTATTATATTTAGATTAAAGTAATTCATATTATAATACTGGTTTCAAAACCTGTTGGTATGTAATTCACATTTGATTTGCCCTTTAATGTTTGGGAAATAATGGTGTCTTTCTTTTTCCAGAAATCCTAGACTTTTTCTTTCCTAGCATCAAAAGAAACAAACTAATATTTTTGTGCCTTTAAGTTTTCATTTTGTAAATATTTGCTGAGGGTCTACTTTGTGCCAGGTACTGTGCTGTTTCCAGGACATAATGTTGAAGCAAATATTAACATTGCCCTCTTGGAATTTACTGTCTGGATTGGTCAGTGGGCTTTGACTTCTTCTTTTAAGAGCTGTGGTGTCTACTCACATTCTTCCTTTTCCTGTTTTTTTGTGTAATTTTTTAGTGTTCATGGTGTATTCAGTATGCCACAGACACATACAGGAGCAGCAGTGTATGGAATAACTACTGCTGTCAGGAAGCCCTCAGAAATACCTACTTGTTTATCAGAATATAAGAACTGTCACCGTTTCACTTTTTTCCATAAGTAAAATATGCATAATTTTGCTTTCTGTGTCATTACAGATATAAATGTGCAGATTCTCTGTTGACTCCATGTGTTAAAATTTTATGAACCATTCTAGTCCCGGTCGGGGCGCCGGATTCTGTCCCGGTTGCCCCTCTTCCAAGCCAGCTCTCTGCTGTGGCCAGGGAGTGCAGTGGAGGATGGCCCAAGTCCTTGGGCCCTGCACCCCATGGGAGACCAGGATAAGTAGCTGGCTCCTGCCATCGGATCAGCGCGGTGCGCCGGCCGCAGCACGCCGGCCGCGGCGGCCATTGGAGAGTGAACCAATGGCAAAAGGAAGACCTTTCTCTCTCTGTCTCTCTCTCTCTCTGTCCACTCTACCTGTCAAAAAAAAAAATTTTTTTTACTAACCAGTTAGATGACTTTGTGCTTGTGATGCTTTTATAGAAGCATTGCTATTGTTGTTTCGTCTGAGATGTCTGGAAGCTTGTCACTCCCTTTTTCACTTGGTTGTGGCTTTCCGCTCCAGACAAACTCATTAATTCTTCTGTGTGCTGGAGAAAGCCCTGGTAACACCAGTGAGGTGTTTGTGGGAACTAAAGTGTACATTGGTTGTCTCTAATCGTTTACATAATTTACATATCTTTACTATCATAATGAACAGTTAAACCTGTGAAAAGTACTACCTGGAAGCTACTAATTTAAAATGATCATTGCATCAGAGATAGCCTTTCACAGTAGTTTTTGAAAGTTCTTCAAAATGTCACCTTTTGTCTTTACAGTTTTGAGAAATGGTGCTTGGGAAATTGTTCACTGGGAAAAGGTATGTATTGATTTTTGTTTTATCCCAGAATATGTAGAGGTGTGTACTCTAGTAGATGTACTTTTGGTGTATTATATGATTATAAACAAATGTGAAGAATTGCACTAATAGGAAAGCTGTTTAGTAATTAATATGAACATACATGGTTTTTTAGTCACATCCATTTAATATTTCTGCAATATTCTAAAAAGACTATTATTTTGAAAATTAATAACTGGTAATTTTTATTTCCTTCATAGTATATTTTGAGTACTGTTTTCATAGATTTTATTTAACCATGAATTGTTTTGTGTTCCAATTTTTGATTTAATCATCTACTGTCCAAGTAAAAATAAACGTCAGAGTTCTGATGTTTCACATTTGTAGATTTCACCTCAAATGCATTTATTGAGAAGAATCACATTTACATAATGCTGATTCCTTTCTTGAGAAAAGTCTTCTGATGACATGGACATCAGTTCTATGACATCAGAGGGTCACTTGCCCGTGGGACCTCTACAGAGCCTCATGGCAATTAGTGAGTGAGTGATGATTTAACAAATGCCACCCAGGCGGCCAGGCTTTTCAGCCCTCGCTTTCAAAAGGTAAGCAGTTATGATCAGGTCTCCCCTAATTCTGGAGGAAGATAACCTCTGTAACTTGGTAAAGGAATTTTTGGAGGCCAAGCCACTCTACCGAGGGGCCTTTGCTTCTGGGGGTTGCTAGGTCATACAGTGTGTCTCACAGACAAACAGTGTTCTGTTTAATTCCATGCCTTGATTCATCACTGTATCCTCTATCCATCCAGGGACAAAAGTCCCCTCTCCATCAGGGATTAATTGCATTTTTGTTGGCTTTAAGTCAGTGGTTAGAACAAAGACTGACATCTCTTCTGGATTGTTGAAAAATTCACCCTCTCTCTTCTTTTGTCTTGACATAAGAGCAACAAAGAGGAAAATACCTTCATTATTCTTTTGTTTATTTCTGTGATACTCATTTCATTTTTAGAAGAGAAAAATAAACAAAAAATCATTTATTTTATGCTGTTGTCTGGCTGGCATTTGTGGAATTAAGCAGTTAAGAAAGGATATCGGTAGAATATAACCCAGTATGATAAATTTCTTTACTATGGTTGTCAGTGCACATCCTAACAAATTAATATATCAAATTCTTATCCTCTGCCTTGAAAATAAGCAGTTATAAAGTCAAGAGGTGAGCGCCTACCACTTTACTCTAAAATTAACCTTTAGAATATCTTATTTTCCTAATAAATAATCATTATTTTAAAATTGTGCTAATCTACCTGGATTATTGTAAATCTTACGTTTTCAGTGTTTGATGGAAAAATTTAAATCACAAGCCATGATTATCCTTAATGATAACATTTTCAGTCATCTTGGAGATCAGTGCCGTGTTTAACCTGGATATCTAATTTTGAAATATGCAGGGAGAAAATTTACAGTGTGACCAAAGTCAGTAAGCCAAAATAAGCTGAAGTTATTTTATGTTGGCAATATAGAATTAGGAAATAATAGTGCAAACAAAGTCTCATTCCCAGCAGCATGTGGAATGCTTACAAATAAAATATTTGCATGACCTTTATTATGAGCATTCTTACTTTAGATATTAAAGAGTCACAGAAATATATAAGAAAAATTAAAAATAAAATAGCTCAAAATTATTCATGTAATATAACTTCAGGGAACTTGACATTTTCCCTCAAGAATTTAATAAATTGATTTTCAAAGTAAAGCTGAGAAAATGGAAGAATGTTTTTGGAAAAATGAACAATCTACAATGTAACTAAGCAAAGTGCAAAGCAAAAGTTACTAAAATATAATGTGAATCTGCCACAAAAATAGATATTGATAAATAACATGGTATATATTGGAGTAGAATAAAATAGAATATCCTTAAATAAAGTCCATTTAATATGTAATAAAGTACACAAAATTAACTAGTAAAAGGGTTCATTATTCATGCTGAGATTACAGATTAGCAATTCTAAGAAATAATACCTGGCCGGCGCCAAGGCTCACTAGACTAATCCTCCGCCTTGCGGCACCGGCACACCGGGTTCTAGTCCCGGTCGGGGTGCCGGATTCTGTCCCGGTTGCCCCTCTTCCAGGCCAGCTCTCTGCTGTGGCCAGGGAGTGCAGTGGAGGATGGCCCAAGTGCTTGGGCCCTGCACCCCTTGGGAGACCAGGAGAAGTACCTGGCTCCTGCCATCGGATCAGCGCGGTGTGCCGGCCGCAGCACGGCAGCCATTGGAGGGTGAACCAACGGCAAAGGAAAACCTTTCTCTCTCTCTCTCTCTCTCTCACTGTCCACTCTGCCTGTCAAAAAATAAAAAATAAATAAAAGTAAAAGAAATAATACCTGAATATTTAGTTTATATGTGTTACAGTATATGCCAAAATAAATCCCAACTGACTGAAAGAGTTAAGTGTTGGGATATGTTTGAAAAACATGCAAATAGAATAAAGACTTTAATAAATATTTGGAGAAGGGTAATATCTTCAGATCTATAGAATTTGATTGCATAAACTTTAAAATTAATACAAAATAAAGATTCACAAATAAGTAGGCAGGGTATGTGAAATATTTGCACTAAATATGACAAATAATTAAAACCATTAGAAAATAAATAACACATAAAATTGACAATAAGCAAAAAGAAGCAGAGTCAGTATAGTATTGAATTTAATAATACAAGTTGCAGATTTAAACATTAAAGTATCACTTGCTATATATTAAATGTATTTCAGATATTTTTAAAGGTTTATTTATTTATTTGACAGGCAGAGATACAGAGAAGGAGAGAGAGAGAGAGAGAAAGAGGGTGAGATCTTCCATCCACTTGTTCACTCCCCAGATGGCCGCATCTGCTGGGGCTGGGCCAGGAGCTTCTTCTGAGTGCAGGGGCCCAAGCACTTAGGTCGTCTTTCACTGCTTTCCCAGGCCATTAGCAGGGAGCTGGATTGTAAGTGGAGCATTCAGGACTTCAACCTGCGTCCATATGGTTGCTGACACTGCAGGCAGAGGCTAAACCTTCTATGCCATAGCACTGACCCCAGTATTTCCGATTTTTATCTTTATAGAATATGTTATTCATTTGCTATTATGATTAGCAGTTTGGCTTTTTATATCAAAAAAGGATGCTTACTGTAGCATTATTTATGTTTGTGAAAAATTAGAATACATAGATATCCAACAGAGAAATTATTTTATAATGTTATGACATTTTATAGTCATACTTTGTGACAAGTGAAGGTATAATTTCCTATGCTATAGCAGCTCAGAAGAAGATCTATGATATTCATTCAACAAATCTTTACTGAGTGTGTGTACCAATCAGTGATCTCACAGCAGCAACCCAGGCATATAAAGGTTCCTATGTAACAAGATAGAATCAGAGGCAAAAAGAGCAGCAGCATCGTATGCTGAGATGCCAGGTATGTAAGAATGGTTTATTGAACAAACAGACAAGACAAAAAAAAATAAAAAGCAGGGATACTTGTTGGGTTAGCCACATTGAGTAACAGGGCTTATCTTTGGCTTGCATAATATTTTGTGTTGTGAAAATCAGTAAACCCAAACAGTGTCATCCACATGCCAAGCTGGTAGAAACCTTAATAGAAATGGGCTTTCCCTCAGGCTTCCTTTATTCTCTGCGTTCCTTAATTTGTGGCTACCATACATAGTTCTTTTCAGATGGTCCTCAGAGGACCTCCAGATTTGCACATTGTGATTTGGTCATTCACAGATGGCAGACTTCAACACTCAAGCATGAATGGTTCATCCTTCCAGCTATTGGCCCAAAGCCCTTTCCTTAAGAGATTAAATTGTCCAGTTTTTAAAAGTGTCGCTGTACCAAAGCCCTATACAGAAACTGCACCTCCACTCTTGAAAGATAAGCAGCTGGCTTCCTTGCCCTCACCACAAAGGCCAGTTGTTCGCCTTGAGATGCAGCTGACACAATGCGCAGGTGCAGTGTCTGGCTGAAGTCTTGCAATCAATGCACTCTTCTGGCTAGCAGAGAAGCATGGCATGGGAACTGAATGCCTGTGTAAAGGTCTCCCTTGAAAACTGCTTTAGTGCATGACAATTCCTAATATGAAATGTATTTCTCTAGATTAAGACGTTCTGTCTCCAAAATTCCCTTGATAAAAAATATAAATATTCTAGACTCTAGAATTGGACAGAGACAATTTCATTTTTAAATCCATCTGTTACAGTTTGATAATTTTATCTTTTCACATAATCATAGTTGCTAATGTTAGTGACTTGAGAAGGCTCAAGATTGTGAACATAAATCCCTAAATATTTCCTAATCTTTAGTAATTTGGGGAGTACACCTGCTTCATCATAACATCCCTCCCGTGGAATATGTTGTCAAAACACTTTTGCTATCTTAGTGTTTTCTTCTGTCTGTACCACTCATATATATATCAGGCTGGAAGGGAGAGTGTTATCTTAGGAGCTCAGAACCCAAAAAAATGAGAGATGCTGATGTTTCTTTTGAGATTTGATCCAAATGTAGGCATCCTGGAAGGAAGTTGTCTCTTCCCACACAATAATGCGCAATGAACTACTTGAGCAATTAGTGAGCCCTTGGCTTTGTTTTTTTTTGTTTGTTTTTTTTTTTTTTTTTTTTTAGATTTTATTTATTTATTTGAGAGGTAGAGTTACAGAGAGAGGGGGGAAAGACAGAGAGAAAGGTCTTGCACTGGTCCATTCCCCAAATGGCCACAACTGAGGTGGTCTGAAGCCAGGAGCTCCTTCCAGGTCTCCCAGATGGCTGCAGGGGCCCAGGCACTTGGGCCATCTGCTGCTGCTTTCCCAGGCCATACGTTAGCAGAGAGCTGGATCAGCAGTGGAGCAGCCTGGACACAGACCAGCACCCATTTGGGATGCTGGTGCTGCAGGCGGAGGCTCAGCTCACCATGCCACAGCACCAGCCTTTGATTTTCACAGGCCCAGGCATGATTATGACAGATAAGGTGTCAGTATTTTCTACAGTTTAGTAATCTCTGGCCCTTATTTTGTATCATAGTGGATAAAGGTGTTGGAAACCAATGCAATCCATTAGGCATTGTGAAGTCTGTTACGTGCTACACCATGATATAGACACAGGTGACCCTGATTTTATGAAGGATATAGTTTAATTGAAGCAGAAGCATGAACACAGGAGGTGACTAAAGAATAATTAAATGCTAACCTCGGTAGCAGTCTCCTAAGTGTCGTATTTGCCGACAGTCTCTTATCTTACTGTTAGTGGGCCCCACCAGTGTACACTCACAACACATTCTTTTAAGGACTAATTTACATTGACATATACAGTTTCTCGGTTTTTCTATTTGTCCTTTTTGTGAAATAGGAGATGTTTGATTCCAAGGCCCCTGACAATTTTCCAATTTCAGGCATAGTCCATATTTCAGATTTCAATTGAACAGAATCTTTTTTCAGTTAAGGCATCCAGAGCTTCCCTACATGGATAACCAGTACACACATGATAAACAAGAAGACGCTTTCCTTCCTACCCTTCTCCACTTTCCTACTTATTCTTCCTGGTATAGAAAGCATAACACAGCAGGTGCCCTTTGCAGTATTTCTTATTGTGATTCCCAGTAAGAACGTTATTTGCTTTACCCCCCCCCCCAATAAAGTGTTACTTTAGAGTTCAAGAAAAAGTATCACAAGGGATGAACAGAAAGGCTTTTCTCTACAAAGTATTGAAACTTGCTTTTAGGTTCATTTGTCTGCTAAGAGACAAGGCAAACTTCATGATATAACAAGAGTGGCTCTTCCCTCTGCTGTGGCCCGGGAGTGCAGTGGAGGATGGCCCAAGTCCTTGGGCCCTGCACCCCCATGGGAGACCAGGAGAAGCACCTGGCTCCTGGCTTCAGATCAGCGTGATGCGCCTGCCGCGGCGGCCATTGGAGGGTGAACCAACGGCAAAAGGAAGACCTTTCTCTCTCTCTCTCTCTCTCTCTCTCTCTCTCTCTCTCTCTCTCACTGTCCACTCTGCCTGTCAAAAAAAAAAAAAAAAAAAAAAAAAAAGAGTAGCTCTTGCGGTGACTTGGCCAAGTCAGTTGAGCTAGTTATTCCTTAGTTGGAGTTGTACTGTTTACCGCAAAGCTGTGTGACAAATTGGCACTTCATTTGCATCAGCCAGCTTCTGACCTTACTGCATCTTTAATTTTTGTTCATGCCATGATCAGAAATATGTTAACTAGTAGTATTATAAAGAGATGAGGCTGTTTATTTTTAAAGTATATAAAGATTTCAATTTGTAAATTCTTCCTTTTATGATTATGTCAAAACAAAAGAATATGAGAAGTTGAGATGTCAACTACGCAGGTAGAATGGATGAAAGAACTTTATTAGGATAAGTTTTATGGCCGATAAAACGCAGATACAGCATTCATTTTTTTAAAAGATCTCCCCCATCCCTGGCCTCACTACTAGGTAATTTTATGCCATTTTGTGCAGATAAGTGTTTCATATTTGCCGATAACCATTTTTTACTGTATTCTATGCTTTAATACAATGGGTTGTATATTTGTAACTATCTTTCAATGCAGATAATTAACCGATTCCCAGTTTTCTTTCAGGTAAATGTTGGAGATATAGTTATAATAAAAGGCAAAGAGTATATACCTGCTGACACTGTACTTCTCTCATCAAGGTAGAGATACCTTCTGATGCTCAAACAGTGTAGAGGATGGTTTCTCTACCCTGCATCGACCTTGTGATTTCTCCAAGGAAATAAGGAATAAACGAAGAACTTTAAACCTCTGCAATGATTTTTAATTAAGCACTTAAAAGTAATTGGACTTAAAGAGCTCTTTCATGTTTGCCATATAGAATAAGTGATAGGTACTAAATAATTCAACTTATAATTACAATTGACAGTCTGCTCTCCTTCTGTGTGTATCCAGACCATTTTGCACAGACCACTAACTCTTTTTAAGATTTCCTGTCATTTATTTTATATAAAACATGAATTGAGTTCTATTGATTTTTTTCTTTTGATCCTTTTTCATCATAAATACCTTTATAATGCATTCAAATATCCCTGCAGAGTTTCTTTCTCTCTTTTTTAAAGATTTATTTGTTTGTTTGGAAGGCAAAATTACAGAGAAAGAGACAGAGGGCAAGATCTTTCATCCACTGGTTCACCCCTCCAAATGGCTGTAATATCCAAAGTTGGGCTGATCTGAAGCCAGGAGCAAAGAGCTTCTTCCAGGTCTCCCACGTGGGTGCAAGGGCCCAAGCACTTGGACCATTTTCTGCTGCTTTCCCAGGCACATTGGCAGGGAGCTAGATCAGAAGTGGAGCAGCGGGGACTTGAACCAGTGCCCATATGGCATGCCAACATTGCAGACAGTGGCTTTTCACTATGCCACAGCACCAACCCCATGCAGAGTTTCTTAATCCTTATGGCAAAGTATATAGGAAAGTGGATGAGTAATTTCTTTTTTGTCATCATTCCTTTTAAAAAGCCATACTCTTCCAACAAAAAATAAAGTGCTTTCTTTTTAAGTTCCTTCTGTTATTGAATTTAGAAAACTTTTGTTTATTCATATTTAAGATAGGTGTGAATTAGTGTTCAGAACAAACGTCACCATTACCCTTTAAAGAATGTGACTTTCAAATGGTTTTAGGTTTAAAAACTGTAAAACTATTCCTAATATAAATTATGAAGAAATATTTTTAAGATTTTAGAGGTTGTTTATCATCATTTCCTTGGACAGTTTTATTTGTAAAATCCACATGAAAATATGAACAATGTCTTTTTTTCAAAATCTATTTAATCAGGTCATGATTTAAAGTGATTAGGTTCATGACATGTTAGTGACACCTAATTGAGCAAATAAGAGTTATCTAGATATTTATAGATGAAGTCTACAAGCAGTTGAAGTAACTGTAAGTAGTTTTATTTCCATATTTTTGATTAGCATTTTCTGCCACATACCTATAGGTATGTGTTTATTTGTTTTTTCAGGAAAATTAACAGTGATATCTTATAATCAACCTTTCTATGATTAGTTTCTTTGCATTGTAACTTTTATTAGGTATGTTTCTAAAACTGAACCAAAGCTAAGTGTTTATATGAGAGTTAGTTTAAGCATGAGTTTATTGTCATTGTCTCAGATTTTGGATGTTATCAGATTCTGGATAGAACTCTGCTTCAGAGGCAGACAACCAGGATTCTTGTCCTGGGTCAGTGATTTTGAACAAACTATTTAATATCTCAAACTTTGGCTTAGCATTTTTTTCATTGAGGAAGGTGGACTAACTGAGCAAACTCTATTATTCTCCAGTTCTTCTTTTTGTTTAAATTGAAAAGCTTTAGAGTGCTTGATAGAGTAAGATGCATTTTGTTGTACTCAGGATGATTGACCCTCAAAATGCTGCATTTATGCAAGAAATTTACAAATGGTCATAATGCTTTCTAGCGATTTAAGGAAGCACTGATGTTTTCCTGATTAAACTCTTAGAGATATTGTCAAAAGAGAAGGCTGAATATGCCGAACCATTAATTACAATGTTTGTTTTTGTTTGCTCCAGAATGTGATAATTGACAGTCTTGCCCTTACTTCAGACTTCTGAGTTGAGAATTTTCCCAGTATTCGGCATCTGTGCCTCTTGAATCCTAGGAACGTGCAAGCCACATGCTTATGTTTCTCAGACTTTACAGAATTTTTACAAGAATATTTTCTAAATATTAAAGACATTTACTGATGGATGTCAATATTGATGGATCTGAACAGTATATAACATATACAGTGATCAAATTCCTCCAAAGAGTATGATACTTTACAAATATTTTGTTTCACTGATTTTACCTAAATAGTGGATGCCAACTTTCAGTTATCTTTTTCAAAATGTTTTTCCATTTACTTAGTTATTTTGAATGTACATTAACTTTAAGGAATAGATAATAATTTTATCATTATTTAACAGAAAGAAATTTTGTACTTATTTTTAACCACTGACCTTTAGCTTATGACTGACCCTAATATATTTTCCATACCATCCATTGTCAAAATAAATACATAGGGATTTTTCACCTGTAAAATACTCACCATTTAGCAGTAATAATAAATAACTATATTTTGATTTCCATTTTTTAAACTATTAATAGTGCATCTTCTGTGAGGTAGTTTGAATTAAAGCATGAACATGGTTGAAAGTTACTGTGTTCCCTGTTAGCTTTCATTTTGCAATGAACTTAAATTTTAGCATATAGCAATTAATATATTTAGGTATTGAAGGGAGAATAAAACAGGATGGAGAACCTCTTTCTCTCTCTCTCTCTGCATCTGCCTCTCTGTAACTCTGCCTTTCAAATAAAAAATAGAATAAAACAACACAGTCTATTAAATCCACATAGATTCATGGCTTGTCTACTTCATATACTCTGAAAAATTCTCTGTGGATTCAAAGGCTCACCCACATAAAACAATGCTCTACCTACTTGATTAAGTATTAAATAACTCCAAAGGCTGCAGTTTGGCCCTTTGCAGCTTTGTGTTAAAGTTAATAAAGTTTTTATTTATTTATTTGAAAGGCACAGTTAGAGGAAGAGAGGTCTTCCATATGCTGGTTCACTCCCTAAGTGGCCACAACAGCTGGGGCTGGGCCAGGCTGAAGCCAGGAGCCTGGAGCTTCTTCCGAGTCTCCTAAGCACTTGGGCCATCTTCCGCTGCTTTCCCAGGCGCAGTAACCGGAAACTGGATTGGAAGTGGAGCAGCCAGGACTGGAACCAGAGCCCATATGAGACGCCGGCGCTGCTGGCAGCAAGTTAACCCGTACGCCACAGTGCCAGCCCTTGGAATCAGAACATTTTTAACAAAGTTACGTTTTTATTGAGCAAGGGAGCACTAGCATGGTATGTTTTGTTTTTCAATCTCAGAAATAAATTCCACAATTCTTTCCCTTTTTTTTCATGGTATGAGTAGGCATACAGTAGATGTTATGAGGTTGAGCAATTGGATAAATTAACTCTATAAGATAAAGTAGCTGGCCGGCGCCAAGGCTCACTAGGCTAATCCTCCGCCTTGCGGCGCCGGCACACCGGGTTCTAGTCCCGGTCGGGGCGCCGGATTCTGTCCTGGTTGCCCCTCTTCCAGGCCAGCTCTCTGCTGTGGCCAGGGAGTGCAGTGGAGGATGGCCCAAGTGCTTGGGCCCTGCACCCCTTGGGAGACCAGGAGAAGTACCTGGCTCCTGCCATCGGATCAGCGCGGTGCGCCGGCCGCAGCTCGGCAGCCATTGGAGGGTGAACCAACGGCAAAGGAAGACCTTTCTCTCTGTCTCTCTCTCTCACTGTCCACTCTGCCTGTAAAAAAAAAATAAAATAAAGTAGCTGTCTCTTAAAAATATTTCATTTGATAAGAGATGCTTGTGAGGAAACTTAAAAATTCAGTTGTGCATTAAAAATTTAAAAATTACACTTAAAGGCAAATAATAATTCTTAAATATTGGATATTATACTTTCAGACCTGATCAAAATAAATTTTGAAAAATTGGCATTAAACCTTTTTTGTTAACATGTATTATTTTCTATAATAATTTTAAAATCTCTGTCTCTTTTGTCCATTTGTTTGTTTCTTTCTATGTTATTCATTTTTTCCCCACTTTAATTATTTTAAACTGGGACGTGTAGGTGGCAGTGGGGGAAATAGTGAAAGTGACCAATGGGGAGCATCTCCCAGCAGATCTCATCAGTCTGTCCTCCAGGTTAGAACCATGAGCTGTACAGGATGTGTATGTGGGTCCTCACCCTAAACTGAGAGCAGTTGCACCCAAATATGGTTCTGTTCTGTGACTGTTTCTTTAAAACACGAACTTTCTGGCACTTCTTGGTAATGGACATGTCACAGTGTTTTAAAGACATTTTGTGAGTACTATGTTGGATGATGATTGCCTCTTGGTTGGGCAGACTTAACTCCTGTTGTTTTCAATAGGAGTCTAAGAGACATGCCAGGAAAGGTAGATCCAAATTTCCTGTGTGTCATGAATATACATTCCTATGTGACAAAGTGCCTGAATAGTGAGGCCTAATTTTATTACCTCTCCAGGATATCATTTTGAATATTAAGGTTTTCATGGAGTAGTCATTGAAGATGAATTAGATTTTAAACAGACTTGTCTTCACATATTGTAAATTTGCTATGTGTTCTATAGAACCCTCCCAGTGATTGTGACTGTAATTTGGGCTTGTATAGGGTTTACAGAGGACCCCCTGCACAAAGCTGGTTGTGCCACACTTTGTACTGCATGCTTCGGGATCAGTTTTTATCCCACTTGTAACTAGTGACAAAGTGCACGTTCCTGTGATAAACTTCAGCTGTGTACTAGTGTCTGTATTGTGATATGCATCTTGTTTCATTTTTCCACTTACTAATCAAAAAGCCTGCTTTGCCTCTCTGACTATGATTTGTGTTTTGGATGTCATCATAATTTGCTGAAATATTTATGATCTAGCATGATTCCTTATCTGAGACTTCTTGCTGCCTTTTCAGAGCACTGTAAGAACTGCTTCAGTCATAGCTGTCTTAAGTGATTATTAAGAATGTTCTGAATTTGGATACATGTTTTATTTGCCCCACTTCTAAGAGAAGTCAGCCATTGACACTTCCTCACTTTCTAGCTATTTAAAATCTAAGGAAAGTTGCTTTATGAGGAAAAACAGGTAGAATGTTATTAGTATGAGACTAGCCTTGGATAAGTATATTGATCAGTAAAATTTTAATGCATTTTACTGCCAGAATATGGAATCAACATTGTCATTTAACATTTTGTTTATCATCTATATTATCAGAAGATGTATTTTATAATTCCATAAACCATTTGTGTTTTAAACACATATATAAGTAAATTACAAATTTGGAGCAGCTGCCAGAGACAAATTAGTATTGTGACCCTTATTCTGAAACAAAACTTTTCCCTAATAGTTGGGGGAAAGTGGCAGTCTCTGTGAAAGAAAGCCATAGAGTAAATTGAAGAACTTGCAAAGTTCCTTCAAGATGTATCTGTAAAATAATTTATTAATGTCCATGTGTTTAAAAAAAAAAAAAAGAATTTCAAAAACCTTCCAGCCACAAAATTGAACCAAATGCTCACTTTGAAATTTGAAATAGTCTGTTTTGCACATGTACAAATTGGGAGTTGATTAGAAAATTCCAGATGCTTGAGATTTACAAAATGTTTTCTCTCTAGCTTTGAGTACATCATATCAGTCATGTAGTAAATTAAGCTTGCATAACCAAGTGCTAAGGCAATTGATTTAACCTCAGAATGCTTTTCCTTAGAGTTGAGGATCAAATGAATGCGGCTGGGCTACAAACTCCTGTGCATCTAGTTTCTGGGACAGTAAAGTCAGTGTATGAATGGGAAGGACATTACACTGTCCCAGGTATGGCACCGATGATCAAAGTGGATAACACAGACTTCCAGCAGTCGGTGCACATCAGATTTTACCAAACATTGTGGTTGGGACCCATAAAGTGGATCATCTAGGTTCAGATCAAGGAGGAATATGGCCAATTTGTCTGATTTTGGTTTTAGTTTTTGCTGCCACAGGAATCTCAGGTGGCTGGGAAGGCTGGGGGAAGGAAACAGGTGGGGTTGGATAGGAGGACCCAAGCAAAATCAGATAGCAGTAATTCATTCTGGTACTTCACAATGCAATGGGGTGACTGTAGTCCACAACAGTGTTATTCTAAACTGTGAAGAATGGGAACAGTAGAGCTGGTGGCCTCAAAATTACAGAAAATAAAGAAATGGAATGTTGATTGCCTAATTTGGTGAATTTACACTGTATACGTGTGTTGAAATATACTGTACTCTAAATGCATATTAATTAAAAGTAAATATGAATCTCAAGCAACTTGAAGAAATAGAGCAGGAACTAATAATATAGAAGAAAAGTATGTATCCATTATCGTTGGGAAATCTATTCATATAACTTTTAAAATTGATCCTAGTCTTCATAGCTGAAAGGATAGTAAGTGCAGGTTTGTAAGTGGCAATCTGGAACTGTCTAATCAACTACTTCCTTAACCAATTTACATGTGCCCCCTGAGCATGCAATCTCACTTGACATTTTTGAGATAAGATACATCTGGACACAAAATTGGTTTACATATCAAATACAGTCATCTCCATCTATATGGGTTATCAGTTTAAATATAAGGTGACAAATTATTCATGTACATTATCTTAAAAATCATTACTGGTGGCTATCAGGGAATTGCTTTTGGGTCCCTCTGGCTGAAAAGCTGATCCATGAATTGTCATGCATGGGTTCTGTCTCCCAGCATCTTGCTGTTAAAATGAAAATCAACAAGAAGCTAGGTGACTATGGGTGCTTCTAGAAAAGAAAGCTCCTGGTGAGTCTGAACAGTTAAGTAAGTTGTTACTATTATCTTTCCTTCTCCGACTAAATCTTTGTGCTTCTCCATTCTAAACAACAGTGAGCCCCAGGCCATGTGTTACATTGAAACTTCCAACTTAGATGGTGAAACAAACTTGAAAATTAGACAGGTAAGAGGTAATAGAGGTTTATGTAATCATTGCTGGTTTATTACATGGAATTAAGAACTTGTTTTTTGGTGTTACTCTCTTGAGTTGAACTGATTTCTGTCCAGTTGTCAGGATTTTGTCATTGAGCCACTATGTAGAAGTCTCATAAGCTGATATTGTTAGTTATCAACTCCCAACTTGACTCTCACTGGGATTAAACATGACAATAGGTCTGATCTGATTTCATCATCATTTAAAAAAAAATCATCTATTATTTTTCACTTTATGTTTCTGTGTGGGAGCAAACTGTTGAAATCCTTACTTAATGTATACTAAGCTGATCTTCTGTATATTAAGATAATCGAAAATGAATCTTGATGCGAATGGAAGGGGAGAGGGAGTGGGAAAGGGGAGGGTTGTGGGTGGGAGGGACGGTATGTGGGGGAAGCCATTGTAATCCATAAATCGTACTTTGGAAATTTATATTCATTAAATAAAAGTTAAAAAAAAAAAAAGAAGACTCAGACTTACTTGCCTGATTGAGTGTAGTCCATCATATAGATAATACTTGTAATATTTTTGGTCATTAATAATGATGGTAATAATTACTATGCCTTGACATCTGTTAGCAGATTTATTTGCCCTGTTCACCTAGCCCAAAAAGATTCTTTGGCATTGCTATTTTGAAAAGCTGTAGTTTCCATTGCTGTTCTAACATTCTCATTCATCTAGGGAAATAGTGTAAATTTCCATATTTTTTTTCACATCATCCCTAGTAGAAAACAATTGTAAGATTGTTATTTCTAAAGTTTTAAATGAGGCTTTTTAAAAAATGTGGGTTTGTGGGTTCCAGGTGAATGATGAAAATGTGGAATGACTGGGTTGGGGTGGAAGCAGATCACCAACAAGAACCCGAACTCAGAGTGCTGAGAGCCAGCACTTAGCAGGAGGGACTCTATGAGTTTCCCTTCTTAGGTGTCTTAAAAAAGAAAGGAAGGAAGGAAGAAAACTACTCTCTTTGAACATAGATTCTGTTCTGTTTTCATCCATGTTTTTAGATTCAGTAGATAGACTATATAGTGCTAAATATTCTTTTTAATTTTGAAAGCAAATGGTTTTTGGAGGACTGACTTCAAATTATCTCCGCTGAAAGGATAGTAAGTGCAGGTTTATAAGTGGCAATCTGTAGTCCCTTTGGTCTTTCATAGAAGCTATTCTATTCTTGTGCTAAAATTGGGCAGGAAGGTATCCCTTAATTAAGAGTACTGAGTAAGGGGTGAGAATTGCTTGTAAAACAGAGGGATCTCTTAGATCTTAAGACTTGGATGAATTCTGAATTTCTACTCTTCCCCTGACACAACTTATTTAATATATCCTTTGCTTATTTAAATATTTCTAAACAGGGATTGCCAGCAACCTCAGATATCAAAGACATTGACAGTTTGATGAGAATTTCTGGCAGAATTGAGTGTGAAAGTCCAAACAGACATCTCTATGACTTTGTTGGAAACATCCGGCTTGATGGACATGGGTATGTAACATCAGTCTTCATAAAATCACAGAACTCATTGGGTGGCAGTGTGTATCTCGGTGTCATCCAAGTCTGAGTATAAATTGTTTTCTAATTTTGGTCCTCAAATTCCACTTTTGAATGCTTTTCCATATTCTACCAAGTCCTTTTGTGAAAATATTAGATCTTAATCTTATATGTGTGGTAATGCTGACGGTTTCTCCAGGGTTCCTGCCAACATGAGTATTGGATGTTTCATAAGGATATTCTAGACATTTGGCACATTATTTAGTGGGTAAATAACCTGTGGCTATTTATTTGGTCAAAAGACTTACAGCATAGGCCTGGCTGTCCAGTCTGCATGGCCTGCATTCTTTCCTGTGATCTATAGGTGCCCAGGGACTTCAGACTGTGTCCTTGGATTACGTGTTACTGGATAATTTCTTGTCTTCTATACAGTCCTTTTATTATTATTATTATTATTTGTATGTATCTCATAAATACAACATTAGAAATGTAATTCTTCCCACCGTCCTCCCACCCCTCTCCCTCCTCCCTCCCCTGTTTAGTCTGAGAAAGAAAAAGAAAAAAACAAAATAAGAAAACTGTTCCTCAACAGTCTAGACAAGGGCTGTGCAGTGCTGTTGCTTCTCAAAGGTGATTCCGCTTTTTTACCCCTTCCTCTTTTCCCTTGCTTCCTCCCCCTTCCTTTTAGAAACTTAATTATCTTTAAAGAAGAACCCAAGAGTGATACATCTTTTGTAAGCTCTTAGAACTATAACTCATGAGACATAATAATATCCTCCATTTAAGACACAAAAAGGAAGTGATTCTTGAGAACAAGTTTTACTATTAAGTCTCATGATGCAACTCTCTGGGGAGAGAGGTCCTGCCTGGGAAGTTAGTGCACAGTGACTCTTGTTGTTTATTTCTATGCAGTTCTACCACACTCTTTTCTAAGCCTGGTTATCATCTAGAACCATCCTTTGTTATTAACTGCTTCTTGCCTTGCTCTCTGTTTTCCTTACTCTTACCTCATTCATTCAACAAGCATCTAGTGGGCTGGGTCACTTGCAGGTGCAAGAAAGAAACAGTAACAGCATAGCTGAATGCCCCTGCCCTGTATCTTACTCCATGCAGGCTGCTATCTCCAAATGACTCAGAATGGCTGACTTACAAGCAACAGGAATTTGTTGCTCACAGTTCTGGAGGCTGGAAAGTTCAAGATCAAGGCACCAGCAGATTTGGTGCTGATAAGGGCTCATTCCCCATAAATGATCCTGTTTTATGTGGCAGGGGACCAAACCATTCAGACTATAGCCCTTTGTGAGCTTAATTTCTTGCAGGGAGTGAGGTAAGAAAAACAATAAAATTATAAATAAGAAACTTCTGTACTAAGTTATAAAGTGATAAATACTTTGGGAAAAATATACCACAGAGTAAGGGAAATTGCGAGTCTTGGGACAAAACCTATTTTAGGAAGGGTGGTTATGGCCAGCCACAGTGAAAAGGTAACATTTGAGTAACACTAAGTAGGAGGTGAGGAATTAGCCATTGGAGATCTGCAGGGGAGAGGATTCCAGATAGAAGGAAGAGTCACTACAAATTGTCAGTTATTTCATTATATGATTTTTTTTCTTTTTCTTTTTCTTTTTTATTATTTGAGAGTCAGATAGACAAAAATCTTTCATCTGCTGGTTGACTCCCCAAATGCCTGCAATACCCTGAGCTGGTTCATGCCAAAGCCAGGAGCTAGGAATCCAATCTTCATCTCCCATGGGGGTAGTATGGACTCAAGTACTTGGACCATCATCTGGTGCCATCTAGGATTCAAACTGGCAGGGAGCTGAAATATGAAACAGAGATGCACTTGAACCCCCAGGAACTCTGGTGTGGGATGTAGGCGTTTTAACCACCAGGCCAGATGCCCTCCGCTCATTACAAGCACTTAAAGTTGAGGAGGTGCTGGCAGTGATTGTTAGAGTGGTGTGATCAAGAAAGAGAAATAGAGGAAGAGTATATACAGTGTTGTATGCCAGTGTGAGGCTGTTAATCTGATTGAAATGGGGACCCATTGGGGTGTCTTGAGGGGAGAAGATCAACAGTCCAGTTTTGGACTTCCTAAGTCTATGATGTCCAAAAAAATATCAAGGAGACAGTTAAATACATATGTGAAGTTTGAGATAGAAGCCTGGGTTTGTGAGGTAATCTGAGAATGATTGGCATAGATATCTGAAGCTATAGACTGAAGGAAACTAATGAAAATGAGAATATAGGCAGTAAAATGAGGGACCCAAGGACTGTCCTTGGACTCTTCAACATTAAAAGGTTGGGAAAAGAGGAAGAAGGAGTGGAAGAGACTGAGACTCAGTGTTCACAAGGTGGAAACCAAGACCTAATGAAGGTACTACCAAGGCTGAGATGAAGGGACTAAGCTAAATCAGATGTTGGTGATGGTCAAGTGAAGCTGAGGATTGTATTTGGAATTAGCCAGTAATCATTGAGTTTAATTCAAACAGGTAGACCCCGATAAGAGTGTGAGATAATGAAAAGATAGGGGTTGAAAATAGCAAGTACCAGAGCCTGCAACACCAGCATCCCATATGGGTGCCTGTTCAAGTCCCAGCTGCTGCACTTCCAGTGCAGCTCTCTGATAAGGCACCTGGGAACACAGCAGATATGATCCAAGTGTTTGGGCCCCTGCACCCCTGTGGGAAACCTGGAAGAAGCTCCTGGCTTCAAGCTGCCCACTGGGGCCACTTAGGGGGTAAACCAGCAGATAGAAGCTCTCTCTCTCTACCTCTCCTTTTCTCTCTGTGTAACTTTGCCTTTCAAATAATAAATAGACCTTTAAAAAAAAAAGAAAACAGCAAGTACCTATAGACTTCTTTTTTAAGGAGTTTTATTGCAAAGAGTAACAAAGAAATGGGGTATAACCTAGCAGCAAGTGTGTAGTCTTTGCTGCCTCCCTTCTTGTTTGTTTCCTCCTGCCTTCTCTACTTTCCCTACTTCCTCTGCTTCACAGTATGCCTTATATCCTAGCCATTTGTAGTGTCCATCTAAGCATCAATTAAATGCGCTAATTCAACCCACTAGCCTGAGAGAATGTTATTTGTGCTGTCATTGTTTTTGTAATTGTATCATTCATATTAGAGTATTTGAATTCTAAAGCATATTTGAAGTATACCCTGAACTGTTCATCCTCACTCAGATCCACCAAATACTTTCCTGTAATTATATGTTGTTCTAAAATTTGCACAGAGTGATCTTTCCGTGAACATATGGTCATAGACTAATGATAGATTTGGCCATCCATACAACTAGTGTTTCTGTAGTCTGACATTCCTAGCTGGCCAGCTTCCATTTCTGATCAGTTCCTCATCAAACTGATGCCAAGAAAATCCTTCTGTGAAAGCGAAACTTTGTATGTTGCTGCCAGGATTTAGGGTGCAGATAGAATTTGTATAATATGCTTTAGATGAAAGATGGAAACAGATTTTTAAGATCTTTGTCTTTTGACAGGGATTACCCCCCTGGAGCTCTTAGAGACCCTTTGGAGTTAGTATAATTTGATCCCTTTAAGGATAAGGGTCACTGTCTAATGCCAAGGATTTGCAATTCCAACTGTGATTTAAAAAAAGAACTTAATAAATAATGAAGTCTTCTTGAGTCCTTATAATTAAAAAGTAATCTGTTTTTCTTTATAAGAGTTTGCACTTAATTCCAGTTGATCCATTGACAATTGCTATGTTAGACCTCATTGAATAGATAAGGAACAGTTGGCATTCATGTGCCCTAGAGCATCATCCAGTGACTTCTCAGAAGTTTCGTGAAACTTTGCCTTGCACAAGGTCTCTCCCAACTCTGAAGTGTACTCCAAATAATAAGAAATCTATAAGAGAGGATCTGCTGTGGTTTATTGTCTCAAAGGTTTGTGTGCTGGAGGCCTGGTCCCCAGTTTAACAGTGTTAAGAGATGGTAGAAGGCCGGCGCTGTGGCTCACTAGGCTAATCCTCTGCCTTGCGGCGCCGGCACACCGGGTTCTAGTCCCAGTCAGGGCTCCGGATTCTGTCCCGGTTGCTCCTCTTCCAAGCCAGCTCTCTGCTGTGGCCCGGGAGTACAATGGAGGATGGCCCAGGTCCTTGGGCCCTTCACCCGCATGGGAGACCAGGAGAAGCACCTGGCTCCTGCCATCGGATCAGCGCGGTGCGCTGGCCATGGCTGCCATTGGAGGGTGAACAAACGGCAAAGGAAGACCTATCTCTCTGTCTCTCTCTCTCACTGTCCACTCTGCCTGTCAAAAAAAAAAAAAAAAAAGAGATGGTAGAACCTTTAAGAGACAGGGTCTAGGGGGGTTAACTGGGTCATGGTTACACCACGCTTGATAGAGATTAGTGCTCATCTCAAGGAGTAGATTAGATCTCACCAGATTCATTATCCCTGACACAGGTTTTTATAAACTGAGGACACACCATGTTTTCCCTCTTTAACAAGCTCTACTGCCCACTCACATGCACCCCCACCATGTGCTGCTATCTGCCATGTGTTGACGCACACCCTATCCACATGTGGCTTCATGAGCTTGGATTTTTAGCCCCCAAACTATACTTAGCTGCAGGACTGAGATAAGCTCTCATCCAGTTGGATTCTGAAGGCATCCTGTTGTGCCTTAAGAATGAGATCCAGTTGCTTTATTCTTTCTCTAAGTTGGAATATACTGTTTCCTAAGGATTCACTCAGGCGCTATCACATACCCACGTGGGTTGATTTCACCTGAGCCGGTAGAATTTGCGTAGTTTCTGAAAAAAGGTCCAAGACCCAAGCTGCTACTGACTTTTGAAATTCCTAGTCCCCAGAAGTCCACCAGAAATGAGAGCCAACCTAGAGGGGAAAAATGGAGTCATGTTTCTCTCTCCCTGACCACCCAGCACCAGTGTCCTGTAACTAGCCAAGAGAGGGCAAGTGCCATTTAGGACTTATATAACAGCTGTGCCACCAACCAGGCAAGAGGAGAAACCTGAGTCTGGCTGGGAGAATTGCAGGGGGTTAGGAGTTCATGACTGTGGGAGTACTGTGTGCCTGGACTATGAAAACACCATGCTGTGTGCGAGGGCAAAGGTGTGGCTGGGACTTTGAGCAGTCACTGTGGGCAGCTCCACACACTTGGGTTCCCTGATTCTCTGGTAAGGGTCATTGCTGCAGAATCCTTGTTCACAATGAGGACTGTGTGGATCCTTTTGTGGTTCTTGTCGCAACACAGATGAAAATTGTACCCACTTGGACTAGCGCCTAGGCATTTATCTCTTTTGAAGAAAGGAGGTGAGCATGAGACTATGACAACAGAGCAGAACAAGCCTCCTCTCTGATTAAAAAAAAAAGAGATTTACCACTCCCATCTTGGGTGTCACCTTGGACACTCCTCTCACCCTGGAGCACTGAACAGAACTTCCTGACCACACCCAGCACATGCCTGTGGTATTCACTGAAAGAGCTGCTACTCCACTAAGCCACAGAGAGCATAGTTCAAAAATAAAAGCCATCACATGGGGTGGGGTGGGACCAACAATTATCACCACAAACACCTAAAAATAAATGCGCCAATTCAAGAAACAAGAATAAAGAAAACAACGTGACGTCCCCAAAAGAACACAACACTTCAATACTAGAATGTGGACATGAAAAGAATGACAAAATGCCAGAAACAGAATTCAAAAAATTGATTGTAGGACTACTATAAGTAATCAGAAGCAAATCCATGAACTAAATAAATTTGTACATGACATGAATGAAAATTTTCTCACGAAATTGAGATTTTAAAGAGAAATCAGAGAAAATATTAGAAATGAAGGTATACCAGGTAAAAGATACAGACCAGCTGAATGAATTAAAAAATACAGCCCATCTGTTTGCTGCCTACAAGAAACACATCTCACCAACAAAGATACATGCACACTGAAAGTGAAAGGATGGAAAAAAATAATCCATGCTAACAAAAATCTAAAAAGAGCTGGTGTAGCCATGTTAATATCAGACAAAATAGACTTTAAAACAAAAACTGTTAAAAGAGACAAAGAAGGGCATGATGTAAGGATTAAGGGATCAATTCAACAGGAAGATGTGACTTGTAAACATATATATAGCTAATTACAGGTCACCTGGCTATTTAAAAGAAATGTTAATGGATATGAAGGGAGACATAGACTCCAATACAATAATAATCAGGGACTTCAGTACTCCACTTTCAGCAATGGACAGATCAACCAGACAGAAAGTAAGCAAGGAAAAAACAGAGTTAATCAACACTATAGACCAAATGGACCTAATGGCTATCTACAGAACTTTTCCTATAGATGCAGAATATACATTATTCTCAGCAGTACATGGAACTTTTTCTAGAATAGACCACATGCTAAGACATAAAGCAAGTCTCTGCAAATTCAAAACAAAATTTAAATCATAAACTGTGCATCTTCTCTGACCACAATGGAACGAAGCTGGAAACCAACACTCAAGAATCTCTAGAACATATGTAAACACATGGAGACTGAAAAATATGCTCCTGAATTTACAGTGGATCACTGAAGAAATCAAAATAGAAATTAAAAAATGTCTGGAAACAAATGAAGATGACAATACAACATATCAAACTTATAGGACACAGCAAAAGCAGTGTTAAGAGGAAAGTTTATAGAAATTGGTGCCTACATCATGAAATTGGAAAGCCACTAAATAAATGAGCTATTGATGCATCTCAAGGACACAGAAAAACAACAACATACCAAACTCAAAACTAGTAGACGATAAATAATTAAAATTAGAAAAGAAATAAACAATATTGAAACAAAAAATGTAAGAACAGTGAAAAGAAAAACAGGTTTTTTAAAAAAAATAAAATTCACACACTGTTGGTCCAACTTACAAAAAAAAAAAAGAGGGAGAAGACCCAACTCAATAAAATTAGAGAAGAAAAAGAAAATGTAACAACAGACACCACAGAAATTAAAAAAAAAAAAGTCAGGAATTACTACAAAGGGCTGTATGCCAACAAATTGGGAAACCTAGGAGAAATAGATTATTGGAAACATACAACCTACCTAAATTGAACTATGAAGATGTAGAATACCTAAACAGACCAATAACCAAGACAAATTGAATCAGTAATGAAGATCTTCCCAGCAAAGAAAAGTCCAGGACTGAGTGGCTTCACTGCTGAATTTTACCAGACAATTAAAGAAGAACTAACTCCAATTCTTCTCAAGCTATTTGAAACAATTGAAAGGGAGGGAATCCTCCCAAGACTCCTTCTGTGAAGCCAGTATCACCGTAATACCTAAATCAGAAAAAGATACAACAGATAGAGAACTACAGATCAATTTCACTGATGAACATAGACACAAAAATCCTCAACAAAATACTAGCCAATTAAACCCAATAGCACTTCAGAAAGACCATCTGTCTACCAGACCACATGGTATTTATCCCAGGTATGCAGAGATGGTTCAACATTCATGAATTGATCAGTGTTGACACATCATATTAACAAATTGAAGAACAAAAACCGTATGATTATCTCAGTAGATGCAGAGAAAGCATTTGATAAAATATAATGCCCTTTCATGATGAAAATTTTAAAGCCAATTGGGAATAGAAGGAACATTCCTCAAAGGCAGTTTATTCAAACCCATAGCCAGCATCCTACTGAGTGAGGAAGTTAGAAACATTCCCACTGAGATCTGGAACCAGACACGTAGGCCCACTCTCACCACTGCTATTCAGCATAATTCTAGAAGTTTTAGCCAGAGCCATTAAGCAAGAAAAAAATCAAAGGGAAACAAATTGGGAAGGAGGAAGTCAAACTATTCCTATTTGCAGATGACATGATTATATATATATATAATATATAGGATTATATATATATAATATATAGGATTATATATATAATATAGGATTCCAGAGACTCCACTATAGACTATTGGAGCTCATAGAAGAGTTTGGTAAAGTGGCAAGATATAAAATCAACACACAAAAATCAATAGCCTTTGTATACACAGACAATGCCAAGCTGAAAAAGAACTACTAAGATCATACCCATTCACTAGCCACAAAGAAATGAAATACCTTGGTATAAATCTAACCAAGAATGTCAAAGATCTCTACAATGAGAATTACAAAGCAATAAAGAAAAATAGAAGACACAAAAAATGGAAAAATCTTTCATATTCATGGATTGGAAGAATCAATATTATCAAAATGTCCATATTACCAACAGCCATTTACAGATTAAATGTGATACCAATCAAAATACCAAAGATATTCTTCTCAGATCTAGAAAAAATTATGCTGAAGTTCTTATGGAAATATGGGAGACCCCAGATAGCTAAAGCTATGTTATACAACAAAAACAAAAACAAAGCCAGAAACATCACAATACCAGATTTGAAGACCTATTACAGGGCAGGTATTATTAAAACAGCCTGGTACTGGTACAAAAACAGATGGATAGACCAATGGAACAGAATAAAATGCCAGAAATCAACCCACACATCTACAAGCAACTTACCATTGACAAAGGAGCTAAAAATCAGTCCCTGGAGTGAGGATTCTCTTCAACAAATGGTGCTGGGAAAACTGGATCTCCACTTACAAAAGTATGAAGCAAGACCCATACCTTACATCCCACACAAAAGTCCACTCAAAATGGACTAAGGACCTAAATCTGTGACCCAATACCATCAAATTATTAGAGACCAACATTGAGGAAATCCTGTAAGACATTGGCATAGTCAGAGTTCTCAAAAAAACATCTCAGAGACATAGGCAGTCAAAGCCAAAATTGACAAATGGGATTACATCAAATTGAGAAACTTCTGCCCTACAAAAGAAACACTCAGCAAAGTGAAGAGGCAATCAACATAATGGGAGAAATTATTTGCAAACTGTTAACTGATAATGGATTAATAACCAGAATATATAAAGAGATCAAGAAACTCAACAACAGCAAAACAAACAACCCAGCCAGGAAATGGGCAAAGGACTTAAACAGGCATATTTCAAGAGAGGAAATTCATATGACCAACAGACACAACAAAAAAAGCTCAGGATCACTATGTATCATGGAAATGCAAATCAAAACCACAATGAGGCTTCACCTCACCCATGTTAGGATGGCTTTCAAATAGAAATCAACAAACAACAAATGCTGGAGAGGATGGGGGGTAGAAGGTACCCTAATCTACTGATGGTGAGAATGTAAACTGGGAAAGCCACTATAGAAGACAGTATGGAGATAGCTTAGAAATCTGAATATAGACCATATGACCCAGCCATCCTACTTCTAGGAATTTACCCAGGGGAAATGAAATTAGCATATGAAAGAGTTATCTGTACCCCTATGTTCATTGCAACTGAATTCACAATAGCTAAGATATGGCATCAACCCACACGTCCATCAACTTAAGATTGGGTAAAGAAATTGTTATATATATATATATATATATACTATATATACATAGCAGTAAAAAAAAATAATAAAATGCTGTCTTTTGCAATACAATGGATGCAACTGGGCCAGCGCCGCGGCTCACTAGGCTAATCCTCTGCCTTGCGGCACTGGCACACCGGGTTCTAGTCCCGGTCGGGGCGCCGGATTCTGTCCCAGTTGCCCCTCTTCCAGGCCAGCTCTCTGCTGTGGCCAGGAAGTGCAGTGGAGGATGGCCCAAGTGCTTGGGCCCTGCACCCCATGGGAGACCAGGATAAGTACCTGGCTCCTGCCATCGGATCAGCGTGGTGTGCCGGCCGCAGCGCGCTGGCCGCGGCGGCCATTGGAGGGTGAACCAACGGCAAAGGAAGACCTTTCTCTCTGTCTCTCTCACTGTCCACTCTGCCTGTCAAAAAATAAAAATAAAAAAATGGATGCAACTGGAAAACATTCTGCTTAGTGAAATAAGCCAGTCCCAAAAGGACAAATACCATATGTTCTCTCTGACCTGTGATAACTAATAGAGCACCTAAAAGGTAATCTGTAGAAGTGAAATTGACACTTTGAGAGCAGTGACTTTGAACAGCACTTATCTCGACTGTTGAGGAATATTTTTTTCTTCATACAATTTATTGAATTCTTTACTTAGTATAGAGTTAATTCCTATGTGTATAAAGTTAATTGAAAAAAAGATCTTAGTAAAAAATAAAAAAGGGAATAGGAGTAGGAGAGGAAGGAGGAAGAGGGGTAGGAGTGTAGGTGGGAGAGCAAGTATGATGGAAGAATCACTATATTCTTAAAATTATGAAATGCATGGTTTATATTCCTCAAAAGGTTTTTTGGGAAAAAATAATAAACAAATACATAATGAAACATTATAAGAAAAACAAGGAACCCAAATCAGCTTCTTTATTCATTTAAAGTCATAAATAGGTTTGAGAATTATTCTCTGGATTGTAAAACATTGCGTCTTTTTTCAAATAGTGTATCCGTTTGCTCAGGCTGCCAAAACAAAATACCATAGACCTGGTGATTTAACATTAGAATGTTTTTGTCTCATAGTTCTTAAGTCTGGAAATGTGAGATCGTGGTGTCAGTGTTGTCAGGGTCTGGTGAAGGCTGCTTTTCTTTTTTGTCTGGAAAAGTTGCCTTCTTGCTGTGTCCTCATGAGACACAGCAAGCTCTCTGCTGTCTCTTCTAATGTCACTAACCCCATCTTAAGCACTCCAGCCTCATGCCCTCTTCCAAACCTAATTACTTCCCCAAGGTGCTATCTGCAAATATCATCATTTTGTGGGTGAGAGCTTCAACATATGAATATTGGGGAAACAGGATTCAGGCCACTGCAGATAAGGAAATTTGGTCATTTTGATGTTATGGAGAAGCAACTTAAACATTTGCTTTCAACTATTTCTATTACGAAAAATAAAGCAAATGACAAGGGTCATTTTAATAATAAATCCTTCTAGAACACTGTGCCGGCTATCGAACTTTTAAGCATCATCTCTAACTTCAATGTATTCTGTCCTAGCACTGTTCCCCTGGGCGCAGATCAGATTCTCCTTCGAGGTGCTCAGCTGAGAAATACACAGTGGGTTCATGGAATAGTTGTCTACACTGGACATGACACCAAGCTGATGCAGGTGGGATTTTTATCAATGAAGCCTTTGTACCTAAGTCTTTTGTAAATTCTTTATAGCTCTCTATATACTAGTTCCAAACATTGCAGACTGACTGTCACAGGTTAGTGACCTCCCCCATCCCATTAATCCATAATCTGGTACTCTGATGGGTGAAGTCTTAACATCTCTCTAAAATAAGGGATCACTGGAAAGTTTCCTCACAGGCTCCCTGATGCAAGCCTGCCAATGACTGTGTGTGTTGGTTCATCAGCAGCATTTACTACTTATTTCATTTAATTCTTCAGTAATTTCCATGATTATTAAAATACCTTATGTATAACAGTGGTCTGCATTGAAGTATGTGCCCTATAATTTTATTTTACTCCAGTGACCAAATGTATTTATTTTTTATAAAAATAATTAAAATTTACTTATACTTTTTTCATAAAAGGGGATAACTCATGAATCAAATGATCATTTGTCATAGCATTTAGGTTTTGGGCTATTTTTGCCATCAACTCTAATATTAGCACTAACATTTACACTTGCCTGCTGATGCTCCTTCCTAATGTTGTAATACTCTCAGTGTTCAGTGGTTAGATGAGTAGAGGAAACTCAGTTTTAAGTTACAAATGCAGACGTTTCATATGGACTAATGCCTTTTACATCCCACAAGCATAAAGCTGTTACCTGTCAACAGGCAACTTAATTATTCCACCTCTAGCCATGTCTACAAATTCTGTAAATCTTTTATATTGGTTTAGACCGATTTAATTATCTGTATATGGATGCCTTGGTTAGTACAGATCTAGCATTATCATTCGAATCATCAGATACAACTGAGGAAACTTACCTGTGTTCTTCTGGATAACCAGGACTATTGGAATTGCTGCTGTGTTCAATAAAATAATTGCTAAATGCCACCGGAAATTTGTAAGGGATCCTTTAGACATTGTCTTCATACTTTGAAACTTCCAGATGTCTGGTTGCAGGTGCACAGGCCTTCTCTGTCTTTCCTACTGAGCTGAGACACTGACTGGTTGCTTCTAGACTACCCTGTTGTCTTACCTAGCCCAGTAAGACATTGTTCATCTTACCTGCCATGAGGCAAAAGCTGTGTCTGCAAAAGGAATGTTCTTTCCTTCTCTTCTTTCTTCTTTTTTACTTCCTAGGAGAAGGTTTGGGGGCATACAGGCCTTGAGAAGAAGAGGTGGTTAACAACCTACACCTCATTATCTTTGTCTTGAGTTTTTGCAAAATTTGCATGCATCAGTCTTACGTCAAGATAATGAGTTGTGTCTTTGTCACCCTCATCAGCTGCTAAGTACACATCACCAAATTGTTTGTATACATCTTTCTTCATAGCTCATCATGTTTCTTTTTGCAGAACTCGACAAGTCCACCGCTTAAGCTCTCAAATGTGGAACGGATCACAAATGTGCAGATTTTGATTCTATTTTGTATCTTAATTGCCATGTCTCTTGTCTGTTCTGTGGGCTCAGCCATTTGGAATCGAAGGCATTCTGGAAAGGACTGGTATCTCAACCTAAACTGTAAGCAGCAAAGTGCTCACTGCACTTCTTTTTTTCTTTCATTAAAACGTGTTTGCCTCACAATTGATCTTATTTATGTTACATATTCCTTTTGTGAAAAAATGCTTACTTTATTTGAAAGGTAGTTACAGAGAGAGAGCTTCTTTCTGCTGGTTCTCTCCCCAAATGGCCACAATGGCCAGGGCTGGACCAGGCCAAATTAGGAGACAGGAGCTTCATCTAGGTCTCCCGTGTTGATGGTAGGAGCCCACGGACTTGGGCCCTCTTGTGCTGCTTTCCCAGGCATATTAGCAGGAAGCTGGATTGGAAGTGGAGAAGCTGGGAATCAAACTGACACTTACATGGGATGCTAGCATTGCAGGCAGCTTAACCCGTTATACCACAATGCCAAACCTGTTATGTAGTTCTAAAAAGAAAAGAAAAAAACATATTGCCAAAGATAAATGGGCATTTAATCTTTATTTTTCAATGAGATTTCAACTAAAATGAACAAAACTTTAGAGCCTGTAAAATTTCAGACTCCTTAATAATAAAATGAGCACTCCCTAGTGGTATAAAATATTTAGTATAGCCATTTACATGATATATATACATGAAAACTATTCTTTAAAAATATTTTAACATAGATGCTTGACTATTAAAGGAAATAGAATGAATATATGGAGGGTCTAGCTGCATATATTAAATATATAATGGAATAATTACACAACACACATATACACATACATATAAAGCACCAAAAAGCAGTTTTCATGTTTAAAAACTATTTCAGCTGAATGTAATTCCACTGGACCTCCGATAAGGCAGTGGTTCCTCTGGTGACAATCGTCCTGTCATGGTAAGGTACTGGTAAACAGCTTCCCTTTGGAGCATTTATCCTTTTACTGTGGTGGTGCTAATGCTATGTAATGTTTTTAGGAAGTACATTTGCATTTCCATTTGATGAGTACTTAGCCAATAAATACTTAATTTCCAAAAGTATGCAAACAAATTCTATGAAAATATTGTAACAAAAACGAATTTTTGAAATTTTTGTCATTTATCTAACTTTCCCAGTTGTTTTTATAGTTACTGATCTGTGATTCCAACATTAAAACTGTTACTACTACCATCAGTTTGTTTCTTCATATAATTTACAGTATATCTCACAGAGCTGTTTCTTTCATTTAAAAAAAATTAAAACATTTATTGTATTTATTTGAAAGGCAAAGTTACAGACAGAAAGAGAGAGAGACAAAGGGAGATCTTCTATCTGCTGTTTCACTCCCCAAATGCCCACAACAGCTGGGGCTGGTCCAGGCCAAAACCAGAAGCCAGGAGTTTCTTCTAGGTCTCCCACATGAGTGCAAGGGCCCAAGCACTTGGGCCATCCTCCACTACTTTTCCAGGCACCTTAGCCAGGAGCTGGATCAGAAGTAGGACTCAAACTGGCACTCACATGGGATTTCAGCATTGTAGGTTGTGGCTTTACCCACTATGCCACAGCACCAGCCATATTCATTATTAAGAAAGAAGAGTTAAACCTACCCAGGAGAATAACTTATATAGGCCCCAATAGTACTCACACAGTGTGCATTGTTTTTGCTACTTCTGTTTCCTTGGTTTGCTCTTACATTTGATTTTAGGCAAAAGATCAAGAAGCAATCATTGGTTTACTTTTAAAGCATAGTTTAATTTAGTAAAAATTCATATAAAAGTAGCTCTATGCAACTGAGATTTTACCTTTGAAAAACCTAAGCCCTATCCCTAATGTCTCTGAACTTCCTGATTAGAACGGGATTCAAAATGCTTGATAGTATTTTCACCACAAGTACTATTATGCAGCTCTTAATAGGATTAACATTGTACTGAATACAAGAAATGCAATTATATCTCAAAGGGTATTTTTGACAGTTAACATGTTATTAGCAAAGTGTTCCTCTCAAATTATCTACGAATGCCTGTAATAGAAAATTGCTATTATGCTCAGTTTCTTGTTGGTGCAAATCAATTATAAAACTGCAAATGACATATTTCCCAACTTCCCCAACAGATGGTGGCGCTAATAATTTTGGACTGAATTTCTTGACCTTCATTATCCTTTTCAACAACCTCATTCCTATCAGCTTGTTGGTTACATTAGAAGTGGTGAAATTTACCCAGGCGTACTTCATAAATTGGGTAAGTGTGAATTACTAAAGTTTATCATCACCTTAAGCATGTACTTGCACGTGTGTGTGTGTGCATGTATGTGTATTTTACTTATTTATTTCAGAGGCAGAGTTACAGACGGAGGGAGGGAGAGAAAAAGAAAGGCCTTCTATCCACTGGTTCACTCCCCAAATGACCCCAACAGCCAGAGATGGGCCAATTCGAAGCTAGGAGCCAGGAGCTTCTTCTGGGACTCCCACATGGATGCAGGGGCCCAAAGACTTGAGCCATCATCCACTCCTTTCCCAGGCCATAGTAGAGAGCTGGATCAGAAGAGGAGCAGCCAGGACACTAACTGAACTGGCACCATATGGGATGCTGCTGCCGCAAGTGGAGACTTAGCCTACTATGCCACAGTGCCAGCCCTAATAGAGTCTTTAGATTTCTCAGGAAAAAAAAAAAAATCTACCTTTAATTGAGTACAGGATGACATTTTTAAGCCTAATATAATTATCACAAAATCTCTCATCTCAAAATCACACTCATACTGATCAGATATCTTAGGGAAAAGTTTCCTGAGCTAGAAGAGAACCACAAAATCAAAACACCTGGATTGCAGTTCCAGTATTATAACTTACTGGTGTGTGAACTTTGCCAAGTCATTTCTTGAAACTTATTTTATGGACACTAACATAGAGGTGATAAATCATTCCTTCCCAATATCTCATAGTGTTTGTGTGGATCAAGGAATTTCTTGACATAGCCTAGAACTTCATGAACAGTCAAGCACTACACAAAAATACTGCATTTGCTACTGCTAACAACTAGATTGTCATGTTTATTCATCTTTATAGTATATTTTTCCAGATGATATACAAGTTTTGACCAAACATGGAATTTCTCTTCTTAATTTTTTCTTAAGTATTTTTAAAAGTGTGTTAGACATGCTCCCTAAATTTTTTAAATAAAATATGTTCTTACAGCTTTATTCTCATCAAAGTTAAAATTACTGAACTTATGTAAATTAAATAAATCTTTAGATCTGATCTTCCAGAAACTTTTCCTTTTTCAATTTTTTTGAGAAATTTTGATGCTATTTTTGGTGCTTCTAAAATCATTTTTAAATTTTTGATCTGAACAATCTTCAGTTTTTTTAAATATAACTGGTGATACTTTTGCAGCTATTCATTTTCTTATGAATTATTTACTGTCAATCTCTTAACTCATTGATAAAAGGTTAGTATAACTTAGAAATCTAAAATAAGCTGCCTATAGGAGATATATTGTTGAAAAATATGTAACGAGGCTGGCGCTGCAGCTCACTAGGTTAATCCTCCGCCTGCGGCGCCGGCATCCCATATGAGCACTGGATTCTGTCCCGGTTGCCCCTCTTCCAGTCCAGCTCTCTGCTGTGGCCCGGGAGTGCAGTGGAGGATGGCCCAGGTCCTTGGGCCCTGCACCCCATGGGAGACCAGGAGGAAGCACCTGGCTCCTGGCTTTGGATCGTCGCAACGCGCCGGCAGCAACACACCAGCCATAGCGGCCATTTGAGGGGGTGAACCAACGGAAAAAGGAAAACCCTTTTCTTTGTCTCTCTCTCTCGCTGTCTAACTCTACCTGTAAAAAAAAAAAAAAGAAAAGAAAAGAAAAAACTATGTAATGAAATGTGTACAGATACAATTAAAACATCAAAGGGGTCTTATTTATAGAGATATTAAGGGAATTTATTATAAATGTCAAATAACTAGTCAATCACTTTGTTTTTTCCTTCACATTTTCTTTTATTTTTAAAAAATTTATTTATTTATTTGAGAGGCAGAGTTACAGAGAGAGAGGGAGAGACAGAGATCTCCAATCTATTGGTTCACTCCCCAGATGGCCCCAGAGGCCAGCGCTTGCCTGATCCTAAAACAGGAACTTCTTCCAGGACTCCATGTGGGTACAGGGGCATGATCACTTGGGCCTTCTCCACTGTTTTGCCAGGCACATTAGCTGGATAGGAAGTGGAACAGCCAGGACTCTAACCAGCAACCAAATGGAATGCTGGCATCACAGGTGGCAGCTTTACCTGCTGTGCCACAATGCTGGCCCCATTTCCTTTGCATTTCCAAAAATAATACTTCAGATCATTGTAAAAATTAAGAGAGGGAATAAGAGCAAGGAGGAGACAGGGTGGGAGCATGGGCTGGAGGGAGGGTAGGGTGGGAAGTTTCACTGTGTTCCTAAACTTAATAAATGAAATACATGAAATTTGTTCACCTTAAAAATTTTTAAATAAATTTTTTGAAAGTAATACTTCAAAAATGTGGAAGTGAAATTAAAAGATAAGTTTATTTTGTCAAAAAGCTTTTGAAACTCATAGATCTTTTTCATAATACATGTTTTCCCTGAGCATTTTGAAGTACCCTTGTACTCACTTCAAGTAACTATATAATTATTTGTAGGTTTATGCTTTTTAACCAGCTCTGTGATATACACAGATTTTATATTCTAGTCTTCCCTTATGATGCAGCTTCTCTCTTGTGTGAAAATGAGATTAGTAACTGTTTCCCTTTGATGCTGGTCTGCCCAATGGATGCATTATGAAAATGTTTCATCTTGTTGCTCAATGATAGTCTTGCAAAATTTGAACTCCCCTGCATGTTGCTTGTTCTACTTTCTTCTCCATAAGTAAACATCCCCCGTTTCCTTCATGAGATTTCCAGCTGTCTCCCCATTCTAATCATTCTAATTCTTTACTGAACATGGCCCAGTTAGTTCATCTCTCTCTAAAAACAAGGCACAAAAAACTCAATAACCATTTCCAAAAGTGATATTGATTAGTTCACAAAACAAACATGGGAGAGATTAGCTAGGATTTAGATTTTTGCCTTTATCATTTGATATTGTAAACGTCCATAAAATACAACCTTGACTTGTCAATAAAATATTGACTAGAAAATACTAATTATGTAGGATGATATAGTCAAACCTCAGGCATGTACAGATAAATACAAAAACATTTTTGTTTGGCTTTTAAGAGATGTATTTGTTTTGCTTTTGAGTATCTACAGTGCAAGAACCTTTGCTTACGAAGTACAAATTGATAGGCTCTCAGGTAATTTTTGCAGGGGTTTCAAGACCTAATTACTTGAGCAATGTCTACTTGTTTTTTAGCTCATATCATTAAGCACTTAACTTCTGGATAACACTGTAAAAGTGCTTTATGAGTGCTACCTTGTTTCAGCCTTACAGCAGGTGACCCACACCAAACACGGTGGTAAGATCATAAACCTGGATTACCTAACTCCAGGGACAGGCTCTAACTACCATACTATTCTACCCCATTGGTGAAAGATAATATTCTGTATTGAATACTTTTCTGGGAATTAAATGAAATAGTATAAGGATGGCAAGAAATATGGGTGGTTTTATATATATAAATATATCACTAGTTAAACAGGGATTTATTAAAGAATGAATGAAGGTAATAATTGTTGTCTAAGTTTTTCACATTTTTCCTTATTACCAGTTATAGTCACTGATTTATTTAAATTTTTAAAGGATCTTGACATGCACTATGAACCCACAGACACAGCTGCCATGGCCCGAACATCTAATCTGAATGAGGAACTTGGCCAGGTAAACTCAATTTCTTGCTCATCTATGTTGAGTTAATAGAAATCAGATTTGGTGTAGTTTCTGCCCTCTGTGGCAGCTTCAGTTGAATTGACAGATCCTAATTTTCCATTACTTGAGTAACTGCCATAATATATTTAATATGTGTTACAACTTTCATTTTTAGTGAAGTTTTAAAAGCCATTTAAACTAGACTTTGCTCTCAAGGTTAAGTAGCACAGAAGCCTAGGAATGTCCTTCATAATGTAGTGTTATTAGCAGATAGACTACTGACTGAGTTATAAACATGGTGAATTGCTCAGAGCTTTCAATCTGGAAGGAAAAGTTCATCAATGAAGCTGTTTGAACCTAGTCTAATAGAAATTTTAGATTTATAATTCAAACTACATTATTCACATGCATTTGTATATTTTGTAATCTGTTTGCATATGCTAGCTGAAAAAAAAGATTTTTCTTTTTTGTACCACTGCCATTTTCTAACTCTTTTCTTTTCAAAAAAAAAAAAAAAAAAAAAACAGGCCAGAATTATCCTTTTTCTTACAAACTCCAGTGTTGTATGAAGTTAATTACATGAGCTTTTGCCAGTTCTACAATTGCTTGCTATGTTGAGAAGTACTGAGAAATGTTTTATGCTCTATAAATATTAAGTGTGGCAGTGGCTTTTCTAGTAGGAATTCAGAGCACACTAAGGAATAGTTCTATATGTCTGGTTTTCCTAATATCACAGTAGCCTTTAGTACCCATATATGAAATAATTTATTACTAAAACACTTAAAAAAAGATGCTAAATATATCCCTTGATGAATTGCAGAAAGTAGTCAGTGAATTAATAGCATTCATTGTACCCTGTAATGTAACACAGTTGCTTAAAAAGTGTAATATAGGGGAGTTTTTGTCCATCATAAAAAACTTCTGAAATATTAAGTAGAATTTTAAATTTTTTAGGTTAAATACATATTTTCTGACAAAACTGGCACCTTGACATGCAACGTAATGCAATTTAAGAAGTGTACCATAGCAGGAGTTGCTTATGGGTGAGTGTTTTTTTCCTTTAATTAGAATATGAAACACACATTTAATTAGTGTGGACAGTTTGGTACATTGGGGAATTCTTGGTAGAAGATGTTTGCTGTGTTCGGGGCTTTTTGAATCCGGAAAGCAGCTTTTTCATTCCAGGATGTTTGTATACTTTATAGTCTGTATTTTGGTCTTGTTTTCTCTGCGAATGACATGAGATGGGTGCACTGACCAGTAATTTCTCACTGCCTGGGGTGTTGCTGCAGGTCTCTGTTTTGTTTCTATTTCCCTTTGCACTGCCATAAAGTTGAGAGTACAGCTTGGATGTGGTAAGAACACGCAGTCAGGCTTTGGGCAGCATTCAAGCCAAAAGATTGTTTTTCTCACAGTTGTCCCTTTGCCGGTTTTTGTTTTGTTTTGTTTATTTTTTGTTTACTTCTGTCATTGTTCCTCTCTGCAGTCAAAGAGCAGTCTAAAATTCTGATGACAGGGAGGAGTTAGGGACCTGGAATTCTTAGCCCTGAAGGCTAAGGAATACTACCACAGCATTTCCCAGGTTGTCCTGGCCTTCAGAATGGGCATGCTCTGTACCCCCCCCCCCCAACATACTCCTACTTCCAGGAGTGCTTGTCTGCACCCTTCAGAAGCCTTCTCTATGAAGTACTCACAGAGCCATGTGAGAAAATCAGTTTCTATGTTCTCTAGATAGGACATGATATAAAGGAGTGAAACACCCTCCTGATGGATTGACCACTGGGCAGCTGTCAGATTTGCCATTAGCCTTATTCACAAGTGAGTCCACTAAGCATCGACCTCCTGATCACACAAGCATGGACATGTGCTTTGGTTCTCTGGCTCACACCCATTCACCCTCTCTCTTAATGCAGTACAGCACTATTAAAAAAAGCAAGGTTGAATTTCAAAAATGCCTTGGTTAAAATTATAAATAATAAATTTCGTGGAAAATTCCAGAAGTAGATGAGTACTGCTACATACAGTGTCTGCAGAGAAAATAGACAGAGGCAGATCTCCTTGTTCCTTGTGTTTGGAGAGAGTATGACTAAAAATCACTTCAAACTCTGTATGAAAATAAAGTTTACAAAGACAGGTGATGGAATGTGAAGGCAGACAGTGGATTTAGGAAGCCTGCTATGGTTTCCAGGGCTGGATGTTATTTTGCATCTTCCTCTTTATCTGAAAATCTGCCAATGCCTTCCCCCCACCCCACTCTCCAGAGCAGGAGAGTTGCCATACATTTTGACATCTTGTGCTTACCTGTTCCACCCACAGGTATTCCAGAAGAGAAGAGAAAAGGTCTATTGTAATCCTGGAGATTGTCTATTATACATTTATTTCAGATTTTGATGTTTGTTTTTACACAGATTCTACATTTATTCACAAATATTATTTCTAGGGTTGCCTGTTTAATAACTGACATCCTGGTTTTGTTTTTTTTTTCCTCTGTCTAGTTTCCAATTGAATAAACAAGTTCTTCCAATTGGTAGTTAGGGCTTGTGAAATTATCAGAACGGAAAGCTGAAACGAGATCTAGTCTCTTCCTTCTGCATTTTATCCGGTCTTTCCTCATTCTTGGAACAGGCTCTTAAATAAATCCTAGGCAGGCATTCTAAACATCAGTGATCTTCCTATGTCTGTTGGTGAAGTCATCATTGATGGTCCTGAGAAGATTGGGTGGGTTTGATCAAAGGATTTACGTTAAGTTGCCAGTGAAACCAATTTCCTCTTGGGGAAGTAACATTGATGACGCAGTGCTGTCACAAGGCACGAGTCTGGCTTTGTCTCAGATTCATGTGGCTCTAGCAATTCCTTTTCAGATATTACCGATTCCTTAAAATGAGGGGGGAGACCAGGCAGTCTCAAAGATCCTTCTTCAGATATGAAGCTCTGACGTGTTTAGAAATAGGAAACAAAAATTCTTTGTTTGCAAAGTTCGACCGTGTAAACAGAAAGGTTTCCTCTTCGGATGTTGTGTCATGTTTTCAAGAATACTGGAAACTGTGTGGAGTAAAGCTAGTTGCTAAACTGCTCCCAGTAATTGCATTGTTTGTGCATGTGCTTGTAGGCTACCTTGACCCTGACGGAATGCTTGCTCAACCTCCCCACCTGACACATCCTAGGGGACGTTGGATTTCAGGCACTATAGAGTTTTGGGTGTGTGAAGGCTCTGGAGAAATGGGGTCTCCTGATTGCACTTATGTGTGCAGTGCAAAGCACCATATTGCTGCTTGAGTCCAGCCAGTCTCCAGGGGCAGAGATGGGAGAGAGCAATTACTGTCAACCACCTTTTGGAGGGGACTTCCCGTGGGTTATAGGAGCCTAACAGCCACTCATTTGCCCCACTGCAGTGTTGGATAATCTAATATGGGGAATTATTATGTTCATGCACCTTCAGTTCCAGCAAAAGAAAGAGAAGTGTTTCTCTGTGCCTGCCCCACGAAAACAGAACAGGAGAGGGTAAGGCAGTGTTTATACACCAACAGATAAATGCCTTTAGAGTACGGGGTCAGAGCTGATTGTTCTGCAGCATTTCTAAGAGGTAAGATAGAGCTGTTTTCCTCTAGAGAGTCAAGGGTGAATCCTGTTGCTTTTTATCAACTAGAAGGACAAGCCTCCTGATAGTGCAGTCTATTAGCTAGTTCTGTGTGTTCTTTATTTTGTAAGAAGATAATATTTAACACTTAAAATAATGCTTCAAATTTTAATTTTAGTGAATTTTCTCTCATTTAATTTAACCTCTGCACCAAGGATTGCCCTTTTCAATTCATGATAGGCAAACAAAAAGATTTGCACATAGTTGCCAATGATGATGATTTGTAGAGATCAACTTTGTGTTACATTTCAACTGTATTAAACTGTTTCATTAGATCTTCCTATGAGACAATAGTAGTTAAATGTAAATGAATTGTAATAACATTTATAAATTTAAATTATTACAAGCTAGAAGTTCCATTGTCAAACATTTATGATCAAAATTTCATTTTAGCAAATCATATCCTGTAAGAAGAAGTCAAGTGTTTCACAGTTACTTGCATACCAGGAATATGTAAGAAGCTTTTATGTTTGGCAGTTTGGATTCTTAAAGCAGTGAAGATTCTGGGATACAGTCCTACAAGTCATCTTTTTCAATAATTTAGACCTTGCTGATAGATTGAACTGAATGAGGCTTACCAATCTCTGAGGCTTTAAGAAAGAAACTCTTTAAGCATCACTAAGTGTGTGTGGGCAAGGTATTAGTATTTGAAACATATCATTTACATTTTCCCTTTTAAGAAGAATGACTGTTCTTATGCAATCTCTATATGTGAATGTGGTACATGAATAGATTCACTGACAATATAGCAAGATGCTGAAAGGACAGCCTACTTCCCTAACCCTGGGGAGATTCACCATGAGAAACCTCACAGTTATTGCAACACTTAGTCTCATGGTCCAGATTACAGCAAGCAAGTTACCACAACGATTTACCATGACTGATGGTAAATGCTAATAAATATCATCCACTTATTTATCCACATACCTCAACAAACATAGATTGGTATCCTTCTCAGTAAGTGATACTTTGTTAGATGATGGAGATCCAGTAATCAGTAAAAGTTCACATGGTTCCCACTCTCCTAAAATTTTTAGTCTAAGTAGGGATCAGTGGATGCTAATAAGGTAATCAGACAGACAGATTTAAAATCCCAACAGAGTCCAACAGTCTGTGTCAGTTTCTGGTGGGAGATTTGGTCTCATCAAGAAGGTCAAGAAATGCTCCCTAAGAAAACGCTCCTTGAGCTGAGATGTAAAAAGAATTTGATTAAGCAAAGCATTTACCAGGCAGATATAATAGCACTGAAATCTCCAAGGGCAAATCACGCATATAGCACATAGACATGAAAACTGCTGAAACAGCTCTCACAAGGAAACTCACAGGGACAGGAGCAGGCACAGTGCGTCAGCCACTGCAGCTCATCGCACTGGATATCTTTCAGCATTTTGTCAGGGCTACAGCAGACTTGGGGAGAGACATTCTGACCCTTGAACTCTGGGACTTATAAGCGACATGATTTAGGAAGCATCGGCCTCTCCCTTGGTATGAGATCAGGGGCTAGAGCAAAATACCAGTGCAACTTGGCAGAATGTTGGCATAGCATTTGCTGCTTGGGTAGTACTAAGCCCTCCCGCAGTCCAGAGGCGGGATCTCACCCTGGAGGCTGATCAGAGTGACTGGGCTGCAGCCAGTTTCCACAGAGCTTTGTAGCAAGCCAGCTCCTTCTCTGCGAGTCCGGCCTGCAGAGGCTTAGTTAACTCTTCCTCTTAAGCACATACAAAAGCCCTTTCTTTGGAAGGGAAGAGAATAATGAGGAAAAAGGGATGGTCTCCCTTGTGATGGGAGTGACGTGCTGGAGACATTTTAATGTTTTGAAAGTGGGATGATGAGGTCCATGTGATGGCCAGATTGATAAAAGGACAATGAGTGGCATGGACATTTAGGGAGTAAAAGAATCTCACAAATTTTCAACAAAGTTTATTATGTATTTTTAAGAAATAACAGTGATTTTACGTTTGTACTTAACTCTGCATTTTTAAACCCCACCTTTATCTAATAAATGTTATTTAGTGGAAAACAATTGAATGATCATATATAATCAAAGAAATAGGAGCAAGGAAATTTGCTCTGTCATGTATTACAGGCCTCTTACGGCTAAATACATGACTGACCGCTTGAAATGAATACATCAGACTTTCCTGGTGCTGAAATGAGTTGATGGGTGAAATTAAAGAAAGTACCGATGAATATGTTTCCTATCAAGATATAGAATACTCTAATGGGTAAAATATGCTTAGGTAAAGATTTTTGAGTATCAGTTCATCTTTTTAAATGTAGTTCAATTTAATTATAGCAATGCAGTTAGCTTTTACTTTAATGTACTAACTGTTAAAGGAGCCATCCTCTCATGGTGGCCGAAGTTACTTCTAAATCATATTTGAAAGATTTTATCAGTGTCATAATTTGTTCCTAGGTATTAGCATGCATGTTGGATTAGAACATTTTTATGTATAACCTATGTGGTTATATGATTAATTGTCCATTGGCTTTAGCATGTGCTTGTATATTTCCTACCAAATCTTGAATTCTGTATGTAAAATCAGTACATTCTGTGATAAAAAGGCAAGTTGACTACCCAGGTACAGGATACTTTTGTAAACCTGCTTAGTTTCCATAAATCATGTTCTACTAACTGCACTAACTGCCACTCTTTCAGATTCAGCTAAAAGTTCATTTTCTTAACTTTGCGGAGGCCCCATCTTCTAGTCCTTCCCTCACTTGTGGCTTTGTGTCTCCTGCTTTCCCGTGATTGCTTCCCCTCTCTCTGTCCCTCTCCTGCTCCCGGAAGCCATGTCCCCGAGCCTGAGGATTATGGCTGCTCTCCTGATGAATGGTAAGCCGCATGCATCTTTCTGTCTCACTGATCTCTTTAAAAGGTTCACGTCCTGTTATTTTGTCAGACACATTTCACTGCTTCTGAAAAAGCCTTGCTGACCACGTTGGGTGACAGTGCTGTAAATCACGTATTTCTCGAAATGCATTCAATATCTCTGAGTTTCTATTGAGTAACCTTTATGCACATTTCATAAACATTTATTGTAAGGGTTAAGCTCGCTGGAGTTTCCTATCATTTATTTATGATAAAGTCTATAATGATCTACTCCAGCCTCTCTGGGCTGTGAACTACCTAAGATTTCAGTTACAGCACCTGGTGCTTTATGGTTTTTTTAGCTCAGCACTGCCACCTTCTGTCACTATTTATGTACCCTGCAGAGCTGCAGAAAGATGCTACTGAAACAAAGCCAAGTAATGGAATTTTCCTTTTACATTTGCTTTTATTATTTTAATAAGTCTTTTTGGAGACTACAAAATGACTATTTTTAAATGAAATGTTGGAGAAATGCTGGAAGACTGTGCTACCAGGGACTAGAGGTCATAGTAACAAGATTAATTTTAGATTTGTTTAACACAGAATTTTGCAGGTTTAACTTTATACTGCTGGAGGGTTTGGTTTGTTTTACTTTACCTTAAATATCCCCTCTTCCAAAGATTCACATTTTCATCCAGAATTGAATAATTTTAGCTTGATATTTCTATAATTCACCATGATTTGATAGCAAACAAAGTTTGAGAAAATGGGTTCCTTTAATGTGGATGACTTTAGAAAATATTTAGGCTTTATAGGTGGTTACATTTTTATTTTTTGATTGCAAATGTGTTTTATGATTTAGTCATATTTCTAGTAGCTATTGAAGTCCAGTAGCATTTCTTAATATTATTCAACCTGGAATTTATCTCAATATGGTAAGGATTTTCTGAGGAAACCTCATGCCCAGGGTTAGTGGCAGAAGCAGCTGTTTAGTTTGTGTGGCAGCTGATGAGTCATCACATGTTCGTTGCTTGGGGCGTCATATGTTTTGACACCCACACACAACTAAATAAATTTCAGTATTTCTTAAATGTGGTGAATCATTAACTGTTGCTAGATAATTCCAATTTAATGTAGTATATATTCACCTTTATTAATTCCATGAGAATGTGGTTGAAATTTTGCCTGCAGCTGCTCCCTGACTTACATTCCTATAAATCCATCGTGAAGTTGGAAACTTTATGTTGAATCATTGTAACTTGGGGAACGTGTATGTGTTGCTGTTATTCTTGCTTTCCTGTAATATTAACATAATTCTGTTCACTGTGAACAGTGCTCATTGGTGGAGAATTGATACACATTTTCTCTAGGAAAGATAACTGAGTTCTTCCTAAGAGAAGAAAATTACCTTCACTATATTTTTTTTCTTACAGTTGAGTCAAAATGTTAATAATGTTCACGCAAATCACTTCAAATATTCTTTCAATAAAAGTTATTTCATGACCTTTATCATTGTTGAAAAGAGGGGATGTTATTTTACCTATTTTAATAATTTGCTTTTATAAAATACCCTTTGTGGAAAACATAATACTGATAATCCAAGCTAAGTAACTCCAAGTAAAAAATGCCAGCTTTTTCATAAGTTGTTTCCACTTGCATTTACATATAAACTAAGATATTCATGATTTTCAAAGTGAAACACTAGGGAATGCTTTTGCTACCTTTATAACAAAGTGAACTCTATTTTTAAATATACACTTCAATTCTCCTCTTATAAAGTAATTGCCTTGGGCCTGTGAAGATGAAGGAGCAAATACTTCTTGAGCTTCTGCTGTGTCCTGGGTCATGTGGTATCCTGGGTCACCTGGAGTGGGCAAGATTCTGGGCTTTAGATTCTGACCACTGAAATCCGTATTCTGGGCCTACTGGTACCCTTGAACAAGTTGCTTACCTCCCTGGAGAAAGAAGAATAATAATGTTAACCACATCTTCTGGAGGTTGTAAAGATTAAATGAGTTCTGTTTTTAAAACACTTGGAACAGATCTGACCACAGTAATCCAAAAGTGCATATTAAATCTTACGGCTCTCGCTTAATAGTCATGACATAGTTGGCATTTGAAACTTGGTAAAATTTAGGCAGAAGCTAATAAGCATTTTCCCCAAAGAATACAACTAGTTAATGTTGGAGCCAGAATTAAAACCTCCATCAATCTGATTATAAAATATGTGCTGGCGACAGTGAGTGCATCCTACTTTAAGAACTTTGAAGAATATCTGCTTTTAGAGCACAAGGTACCTTTGCAGTTTTGAAGCCATTTATTTTTTTCTCTGTTGAATTTAGTATTTTTCAACCTGGAATTTATTTCAGTAAATTTCTTATGCTATTGAACAGAGCAGGAGATGCATGAGGAGCTTAACTGACTGACTTAAGGAAAGTTAACACAGGGGTGCATAACTTTGCAAATTCATGTTTTCTACTTGCCAACCTTATTCATTAGTTTCATATTGCCAGTGAAACCAAGATCACATGTGACCCTGGTTGGATCCTGTGCTTTCGGCCTCTGACTGTGTCTTCAGGCTGCTGGTCTTCAGGAGTAGAGTGCAGATACCACATAAATCCAGATTCTGAAAGTGCATTCCAGTCTGGCTGCTTAGCATTTTCACCTTTCAGTGTAAAGTTCGTTGGTTCCCATATATAAAATTCACCATCTATATTTATTTATTTTATTACCCTACTTAAACCAGTACTCATGAGAAAAATAGCAAGTAAAAAGAACACATAATATTGAGCATTTAAATATTTGTAAATTACTATTTATTTATTTTGAAAGATTACGTATTTACATTTAGACCAGTTTGAAGGGAAACCTATAATGTATTAACTCTTTTAAGCATATTCTGTTGACATTAAAAATAATTGGATGATGGCTATAGCTTTATACTCTTAAATATGTAAGTAGTTTACCAAGATAAAGTTATCCTTAACCATTAGCCACTTCAAAACTGTTTTCTTGCTCTTGCCAATAACCATAAGCTAACATATCACCTCACCGTTTAATTCACTTCTATTAAAAATGTGCCATTCTCTAAATTGATAATTTTGGGTGATTGAAAAAAAAGGTCTGTTTATTCTCAGTATCCCATGTAGCCATGAGATATGCTTATTTTCCGAAACTGTAATTCCATTGCCATTTTTCTGTTTTTTTCACATTATTCTTTCTGATTTTTTTAAGTCTGCACTAATGAGGGAGATTCTCCAGAAGGATTACTATCAAGTGTGTTGTACTTAGTCATTCAATGTGGTTTCTAGTAGCACGATTTCATTAGATGGAATTTTTTCTGTTTTATGGTCTTATTTAAATTTTTTTTTTAATTTCAAAGAGCTACACACAGAGAAGGAGAAAGAGAGAGAGAAAGAGAAATATCTTTAATCCACTGGTTCACTCCCCATATGGTACCAATGGATTGGGCCAGGCCAGTGCCAAGAACTTCTACCAGTTCTCCTATGTGAGTGGCAGGGGCCCAAATAGCTGGGCCATTTTCCACTGCTTTCTCCAGGCACATTAGCAGGGAGCAGGATCAGAAGTAGAGCAGCTGGGTCTTGAAGCGGTGTCCATATGGGATGCCAGCATTGTAGACAGTGGCCCAACCTAGTACACCACAATGCCGGATTCTGTTTTCTGGTCTTATTTGTTGTCTCATTTCATTCTGGGTTATAATTATATGTGGAATAAATGGTATGTATTCTGCAAAAGCTAGGCTTACTAAAACAGTCTTCCAGTGTGATTGTACTGCAATAATGAGATCTAACACATCCAAATTAGTGTTAGTCTCTAAAGCAGTCATCCTGTCAGGTAATTGTTTGTTCCAGTGATGCAGCAGTTTCACAGAATGGTTTTGGGACTCCGCTTCTGTAACTGCCTTCAGAAATACTTTGAGTCACATGGGAAACTGGACCTTATCATTTTGGCCAAAATAATTTCTAGCAAAAATGTTTATTGAAATCAATCCCTTGTTCATATTCTTGGACTTGACTCAACTTGATTCTGAATATCAAATTTGTTTCAAAAAATTAAATCACCTTCCAAAGAATTTTGATTCAGAACTAATAGTGCCATTGAAAGGCAGTACAGATGATTAAAAAAAAAAAAAAAAAGTATCGTAAGCCCCCATGGCAGCGGTGGCTCCCTCAGGCTCAGGAGTTAGGGAGACGTCTCCTGGGACACACAGGTGCTGATGGGGCCCAGGCTGTAGCCCACGGTGCTCATCACCTTCCGCAGCTGCCTCCTGCAGCAGGCTCAACAGTCTGACCTCCACTGGGTGGGCTCTGAGCTCATCCAGGTGGCCAGCAAACCCTTCTGCCTACTGCAGGTGGCTACCAGGCAGGTGTTGTTCCCATGGTTCTTTTCTACCAAAGTCCTTTGTGAAGCATTCCATTAAGCATGTGTCAATGGCCTGTGTTCACCTGGCCTTGAAAATAGAAGAGGCTGAAGACAGAGACCTGATGTGTTTCATCAGTTTCAGTGCCTGAGAGAGAAAAAGAAACCCGTACCTCTACTCTGGTATCACAATTATGATAGTTTTTTTTTTTTTAAATCATAGAAATGAACATTCAGCCTACAGGGATGCCTGCATCCCGTATAATAATACCTGGGTTTGATTCCTGACCCTGTTCTGCAAATGCGGACCCTGGGAAGCAGCACTAAGGTGTCAATTAATTGGGTTCCTGCCACTTATGTGGGAAACCTAGACTGAGTTCCGAGCTCCCAGCTTCAGCTCAAGTTGCTGCTGGCATGTGGGGAGTGAACAAACAAATGGGAGCGCACTCGCTCACTCTCTTCCCCCTTTCCCTTTTCTTTCTCCCTTGAAAATAAATAATTTTAAATTTTTAAATATAAAGGAATGATGAGTGCTCAGAGTGTTGGGTTTCTCCACGGCATGAAACAGTTGCACAAAATAATCCTTACGCACCTTCAGGTGGTAGAGTGTGCGCATAACCCACGCTTGGTCCAGATCTCATGGATTACATGAATGATAACCCTCACACAAGGGTTTCTATGCAGTTCCAGCCCGAGAGCATTGCCTGTGCTTGCCTTTGCATCGCTGCCTCAATGCTAGAACTCCCTCTGCCCAGTGGTCCCCCTTGGTTCCTTTTGTTTATAGCAACTGAAGAAGAAATCGAGATCTGCTTTAAAATTCTGTAGCTTTGCACCCAGAGGAAGATTAACCTGACACACTTGGACAGCAAAGTGGACAACAGAAAGCGTACTCCCCGGAGCCATAGACACATGTTGAGGGCCTGCCGCCTGGCAGCTCACGAGTTCCACACAACACTGGAGGCTTCTCACCAGCCCTAAGCTGGACTTCTGCAAAGAAGGCAAAGGAAATGTTCCCTTCCCGCTGTCCGTGAGGAATGTCAGGGGAATGTGGAGGGCAGGAGAAAAGCTAAGGCCAGCATGGGACAGAGGTGAAGGCAGGACAGGAGCTGTGAGCAGCGTTCTTGAAGTGCCCGTCAAACCTGCTTCTTCCAAGAGGAAAGAGGAAAGGTTCGACCGTGCTGATCAAGTCACAGAGCTGGAATGACTCCTTCTCAAGCTACGGAGCTGCCTGCATCCGGTGCCTGCGAGCCACTGAGTCTTGGAGCCCCGCATCATCACATTCTAGAAGCTGAAAACTAACCAGACCTTTTAATTCCATTGACATCTTGCATATATTTCAGGAGACTGACATAGACTTTATGCTTGTATTGAATTTAAATTTGATCTTTTTAAGTTCGTAATGCTTGTCAGTGTTACAAATTCCAAAGGTGTAAAAAGGACAAAGTTTTCCCCCTTCCCAGTCTTAACAATTCCCTTCCTGAACACAACCAATATAACGCAGGCCAGGGGTATCCCTCCAGATATATTCTATAAATATATACATGTTTATTTTTTTCTCGTTTTTTAAAAATATTTATTTATTTGAAAGGCAGAATTGGGGCCGGTGCAGTGGCTCTGCCTGCGGCACCGGCATCCCATATAGGCACCAGTTCTAGTCCCTGCTGCTCCTCTTCCAGTCTAGCTCTCTGCTATGGCCTGGGAAAGCCATAGAACATGGCCCAAGTCCTTAGGCCCCTGCACCTGCATGGGAGACCAAGGAGCTCCTGGCTCCTGGCTTCAGATCAGCGTAGCTCCAGCCACTGTGGCCATTTGGGGAGTGAACCAACGGATGGAAGACCTTTCTCTCTTGTCTCTCCCTCTCACTATCTGTAACTCTACCTCTCAAATAAATAAAATCTTAGCATAAGAAAAGAAAAAAGCAGAGTTAGAGAGGCAGAGGCAGAGGCAGAGGGAGGGAAGGAGGGAGGGAGGAGAGGTCTTCCATCCACTGGTTCACTCCCCAGAATGGCCGCAACGGCCGGAGCTGCGTCAGGAGCCAGGAGCTTCTTCCAGGTCTCTGCATAGGTGCAGGGGCCTAAGGACTTGGACCATCTGCTACTGCTTTCCTATACCATAGCAAAGAGCAGGATTATTAGTGGAGCAGTCGGGACTGAAACTAGTGTCCATATGGGAGGCTGGCACTGCAAGCGGTAGCTTTCCCCACTATGCCACAGCACTGGACCCTCTCATATTTTTACAAAAAGTGAAGCATATTGTTCACACTGTTTTGTACTGGCTTTTCAGTTAACAATAATGCTTAAGATTTGTCCATATCCCATAAAGAGCTGACTTTTTCGTATATAATATTCTTGTTTTTAAGATTTATTTATTGATTTGAGAGGCAGAATTACAGAGAAAGGGAGAGACAGAGATCAATATCAATCTTTCATCCGCTGGTTCATTCCCCAAATGGCCGTAATGGCTGGAGCTGGCTGGATCCAAAGCCAGGAGCCAGGAGCTTCTTGTGGGTCTCCCATGTGGATGGCAAGGGCCCAAGCACTTGAGCCATCTTATGATGCTTTCCCAGGCCATTATCAGGGAGCTTGATCCAAAGTAGAGCATCTGGGACTCAAACCAGCACCTTGCCAGTGTTGCAGGTGGCAGCTTTACCCACTATGCCACAGTGCTGGCTCCTGTATATAATATTTTAATATGCAAATACACCACGAATTTTTTAAGCAACATACCAATAGAGTTTTGGATAATTTCTGATCTTTTGCCATTTAAAATGTGCTACAGGCCGGCGCCGCGGCTCAATAGGCTAATCCTCCACCTGCGGCGCCGGCACCCCGGGTTCTAGTCCCGGCCAGGGCACCAGATTCTGTCCCGATTGCTCCTCTTCCAGGCCAGCTCTCTGCTGTGGCCCGGGAATGCAGTGGAGGATGGCCCAAGTGCTTGGGCCCTGCACCCACATGGGAGACCAGGAGAAGCACCTGGCTCCTGGCTTCAGATCTGCACGGTGCACTGGCCGCAGCGTACTGGCTGCAGTGGCCACTGGAGGGTGAACCATCGGAAAAGGAAGACCTGTCTCTGTCTCTGTCTCTGTCCACTCTGCCTGTAAAAAAAAAAAAAAAAAAGTGCTACAAAAACATGTACATGTGCTACAAAGAACATTTGTACATGAAGCATTTTGTACTAGGTAAATTCTATAAATTCCTACAGCTAGAATAACAAGGTCATAGGATTTGAATTATTGCCTCAGTTGCACTTTAGAAATTATACCAAGTTACGGTCTCACCAGTAATATGTCTTCACTGTTTGCAAAGCAACACAGATTGTCAAAGTTTAGTTTCATTATATTGATAAGTTTATATTTCACTTCTCTTTTTGTAAGATGGACTATACATGTAAAGCCATTTGTGCTCCTTCTGTTGAACTGTGTTTATAAAAGTTGTTCATTTTCTACTGTACTATCATTATTTTAATTGAATTGTATGAGTTCCTTTTAAGTCATGGGAATTAATCTTTATAAGTTGGAAATGTTATTTCCCAGCTTGTCATTTGACTCTCACTTTGCTTGCAGTAGCTTTTTCCATGCAGAATTACTTATTTGGTAAGATTTAACTATTTTGTTTTCTAAGTTACATGAGGGTTCTTCAAAGAGTTCATAGAAAATGGAATTAAAAGATGTCTGTTTTGGTACAAAAGATTTTTACTTCACATTTTTTTCATAGTATGTATTCTACATAAACTTTACAAAAAACACCTCATTTACATTCAACTTTTTTTCACCAAAATAAGCTTATCTTTAGATTCTTTCTTCCATGAACTTTTTAAAAAATGTTTTTGACAGATTCAATATTGTTCATAGATATAATTCTTTTTTTTTTTTTTGTTAGAATGGAATTTATTAGGAAGAGTGGCTTTTTTTATTTCTTTTTTTTATTTAATAAATGTGAATTTACAAAGTGCAGCTTTTGTATTATTATGGCTTCCCCCTCCAACCTCCCTCCCTCCCGTGGCCCTCCCCTCTCCCACTCCCTCTCCCATCCCGCCCTTCATCGAGTTTCATTTTCAATTACCTTCATATACAGAAGATCAACTTAGTATACACTAAGCAAGGATTTCAACAGGCTGCCCTCACACAACCGCACAAGGTATAGTGTATTGTTTGACTAGTAGTGTTGTTTTTAAGTTTCATAGTAAAACACATTAAGGACAGAGATCCTACGTGGGGAGCATGTGCCCAGTGACTCCCGTTGTTGATTTAACAATTGGCACTCTTATTGATGAAGTCAGCAGTCACCCGAGTCTCTTGCCATGAGCTGTCTAGGCTATGGAAGCCCCTTGAGTTCACCAACTCTGAACTTGTTTAGTCAAGGCCGTATCACAGTGGAGGTTCCTTCCTCCCTTCCGAGAAAGGCACCTCCCTCCCTTCCGAGAAAGGCGCCTCCCTCCTTGATGGCCTGTTCCTTCTGCTGGGGTCTTGTTCACCAGGATCTTTCATATAGATTGTCTTTGCCACCATGTCATGGCTTTCCATGCCTGTGAGACTCTCATGGGCCTTAGATATAATTCTAAGACTATAATGATATTCCTTCCCACCCTCCTTTTCCCTCTCTACTTTCCCTCCCTTCCTCCCTCCCTTTCTTTCCTTTCTTAGTTTTTGAGATAACATAGTTTAAATTTATATTACAGTAAAAGGGCTTCACCAAATAAGAAGTTTAACAAGAAGAAAGATAAAAGATCCTAGTTTAATGGGAATATAGGGAACAGTTATAAACAATGATTGAATGGAAAAATGACCGTTTCACCGTATACAATAAATTTTTAAGTAATTGCAGATCATTAAAACTATAGTAGCGTAACATTCTTAACCATTGGTTTGACAAAGATATAAAGCGAAGTTTCACAAAACTTTTTTGCAGCAGTACTGATACACACAGGCCTTTCTTTACTTCTTGGTTTTTTGCTTTTGATTTTTTTTTCTTTTCTTTAATTTCAGCTCCCACATATAAGGGAGAACATGCAGTATTTGTCTTTCTGTGTCTGGTGTAAAGACCCTTATATATGATACCTTTTTCACTCCCAAATGATTTCTTTCAATTTCCCTATATCTTTAATACTTTTATTAAATTTTTGATCCATTTGGAGTTTATTTTGGTTTAAAGTGGAAAGTATGGATCCAATTTTCATTTTCCTTTTTTCTGATGGCTGTCATATAGACAAGAACCTTGAGTTTTAAAAATTTTGTGATCTGTACTATAATGTATGCAGGCTACTATTACTAATTCAGTCATAACTTAATGGATTTTCTCTTGATGTTTTTGCTGTCGGATTCTTCATTTTTGAAGAATAATTATCAGAAAGTAATTACTTGCAATGTATCATAGCTTTTTTGAATATTTTATTTCTGTATTTGAGAAGCAGAAAAGAGAACAAGAAAGTTCTCATCTGTTGATTCATTCCTTTAATGCCAGCAGTGGCAGGGACTGGATTGAGCCAAAGCCAGGAGCCTCCATCCAGGTCTCCCACATGGGTACTAGGAACCCAATAACGTGAGTCATCACCCCAGTCTCCCAGGGTCTCTCTGCATTAGCAGGTAGCTAGGGTCAGGGGCTAGAGCCAGGAATTGAACTCAGGCACTCGGATGTGGGACATGGACACCTCAACCGCTAGACCCAGCCGCTCAAGAAGCTATAATGTTATGGCTTTGTGGGCTTCCATGTTCATTGTTCCTCTGCTTAACAGTCACATGCCCTGCCTTATTGCTTCTTGGGAAACACCACAATGTCTCTGTCTCTTTGTGAACAATGTGCCACTTAGAAATTTCTATGAAAATTTTGATAAGTGCTGATGTTGGCTTATATTTTATATGTAAATAGTTTTTAAATTCGTGCACTTTTGTCAACTGACAGTTTATTGTTTTTACTTTTAATACAGCTGGTTCTTATTTTTAATGACATGAGCTTCCTAGCTTTATTTGTTTATTTTTATGACAAGTAACTGCTCCATGAGATTGCTGAGTGTGGTGGTGGGAGCTCCATTCCTAGTTCACCAAGCCCAGCTGTCTGATTAGAGGATGACTTATGTTTTTTTATGATCTTGGAAAAGAAGCTACTTTTTGGGAGAATTCTTATATTTATCATCATCATTTGTGGAAACCTTCATTGGGGAACAGAAAGTGGAAGATGTTCATGTAAATATTTCAATTGCATATCTAGAATTTCTCAATTATAAAAACATTTGAAAGTTGTGTCAGTTATGTTAACTGATTTATGAAATGAAAGTTACTGATGAGATTAATAAGGCATGTTTAGGTTTATTAAGGCTTTTAGTCTGGAAGTCTGTGGAATGAAATAGACTTCCTCATACAAAATGTTACTGTTAATATCTTTGACATATCAGTTTATCTAGCAAATAAATAAGGTATCGCTTCTCGGCCTTTTGGCTATGATCAAGTGTAGTACAAATAAGTAAGGTAGTATAACTATGAACTATTAATAAATACTTTCAAGATTTTATTTATGGCCAGCACTGCGGCTCAATAGGCTAATCCTCCACCTGCGGCGCCAGCACCCCAGGTTCTAGTCCCGGCCAGGGTGCCAGATTCTGTTCCGGTTGCTCCTCTTCCAGTCCAGCTCTCTGCTGTGGCCCGGGAAGGCAGTGGAGGATGGCCCAAGTGCTTGGGCCCTGCACCCACATGGGAGACCAGGAGAAGCACTTGGCTCCTGGCTTCGGATCAGCATGGTGCGCTGGCCGTGGCGGCCATTGGGGGTGAACCAACGGAAAAGGAAGACCTTTCTCTGTCTCTGTCTCTGTCTACTCTGCCTGTCCAAAAAAAAAAAAAAAAGGAAAAAAAAAAAGATTTTATTTATTTAAAAGGCAGAGTTAGAGAGAGATCTTCTGTCTCCCAGTACACACCCCAAATGGCCACAATTGCCAGGGCAGGGCCAGGCTGAAGCCAGGAGCCTGGAACTCAGTCTGGGTCTGCCGCATGAGTGGCATGGGCCCAAGTACTTGGACCATCACCTGTGCTTTCCCAGGTATATTAATAGGGAGCTTGATTGGAGGTAGAGCAGCCAGAAATCAAACCAGTGCTCATAAGAGATGCCATTTTAGGCAGCAGCTTAACCTGCTGCACCACAATACTGTCCCCAATGAATGTGTTTTAATAATAAAAATTTTTATAAAGTTCAAAGCGATAATCTATTTTTAATAAATGATAACAATTGGAGGAGAAATTTAATTTTTTTCTGTCTACCCATTGATAAATCATTTAAAAGTTTTTAGGTTTTTTTCCTCCGTCTTTGAAACCAGAGCCATAGTAGTAATGATGATGATGTGTTCAACTGCCTACAGGTGATATTTTGAGAATACTAATTATTGCATGCTAAGAAATATATATTTTATTATACTTCTGAGAAGTAACAGACTAAATTATTGCATGCAAATTAAGATGTATTTTATTATAAATGTTTAAGCTTCTTTGACTTTTGGGAGAAATATTTCATTGACAATACTTCATGTGTTCTGTTGTTTCAAATTCTATTCTCTTTCACTATTCATTCTTCTCAAGGGTTCTGACTTTAAAATATGAAGGTCTTGATATTTGACACGTGGACCTTGATGAGATTCTTTGTAACCTATAAAAATTACAATTAAAAACTTTTTGTTTAAATTGTGTTTGATTGACTAAAAGTTTGCAGGTAAAACAATTTACTTTAAAATCAAGTTATAAATACATCAGAAGACTTGTATATAAGTGAACCAAGTTTGCTTCATTTTTTTACCCCTAGGCAGAGCTCACAGTTTGGAGATGAAAAAACATTTAGTGACTCATCCTTGCTGGAAAATCTCCAAAATAACCATGTAAGCAGCATAAAACTAATATCTGTTTAGTAATGAATGAAAACTAATGAATGTTACTCTGAATTGTCTTTCAGGTTTATATATTTTTTACTTTCATGATCATTTTTAATAATTATCAATATCTGTTGCTACAAAATTCTTTTTACTTGTCCAGCATGTATTCATGATTGTATAAATGTTGAAAAAGTGAATGAGAAAGTACACAAATGAATAATTTGAGTAAAAATGTTTTCTTCATAACTGATTTTTGCTTCTGAGTTGGCTATTACCCCATATCCCAATTTCTAACAGCTACGTTCTTAATAGTTGTACATGATGTAATATTGTTATCATTGATGTCAAAACATTTACATGAAAAGGCTAAACTAATGTGTGTTTCTCAGCCAACTGCACCTATCATCTGTGAATTTCTCACAATGATGGCAGTGTGTCACACAGCAGTCCCTGAGCGTGAGGGGGAGAAGATTATTTATCAAGCAGCATCTCCAGGTACAAAGAAAGCAATTGTGAAATATGTTTCTGGGGAAAATCGTTGCAACATTCAGGACTGCTAGAAAAATTCGATTTAATTTGAAAAAGTAAGATAGCCAAATTGATTATGACTTTTAGATTTAAAAATGTTTTATTAGAAAAACTTTGACTTTCCAGATGAAAAACATATGTTTAAATACATAGATTTGTATGTGTAATTGCTGGCGTGGAACATAAGTTATATAGGAATTTGAATAATAAAATTCACACAAGTGGAAAAAGGGATATTTTATTTAAGCGTAATTTTTCTCTTCCTTGTAAATAATTAAACATAAGCTGTCAGTCATAAACTGTGTGTGAAGGCAGGCATACTGGAAAAGGAAGATCTGTTCACCTAAAAATAATGAGTGTGTATGTGATCTTCAGTAAGTTCATGGAACTGTGCATTGCAAAACAACTGTGCACGGCTTGCAAAGGTTTTTTGTATGAAAACAAACTTGTCTTGTAGCTACATTTCCCATGAATTTTTTGAGGCACCCTCATCTGTGGCTTCAGAACACAGTTTGGCTTACCCTTTGAAAATGATATGGAGCTTTTTGTTGAGTGAGGAAAGTTTGACGTATTTAAAGGAATTTAATAAAATATTTGTTAGTACACGTATCAATATAATTACACTTATTTAATATTTAGGCTTAGTTTTAAATATTTTCTGTATGAAGTTGGGTAGATTATCAATTTGACCATTGTAAAATTTTAGGAAAGAAGGAAAAAACTTTGGAGAAATTTGTTACATGCAAATGCTTCTAAACCACATTCTAAACTAGTTAGTACCTGTGACTTGTAGATTATGCCAAATTCCTAGAAAGCCTAAGAAATGTTACTTCTCATATGTTTAGACTAGAAACCATGCAAACAGGAACTAAGTAAATGTTTTCTTATTCCATACCCACCTCAGCAAAGGAAAGTTTTATACACTGCCATGACAGAAGTAATTAACATGTATGAAACATATATATAAAGCATTTAAACATATGTGAATTCCTCAATTGGTAGTATTAGTTATCTATATTTAACTTTTTGGTGGAAAAGAATAAAACAAGGCATTTTAGAAAGATTTTATAGAGAATATGCTGGACAAAGCAGCACAGTTACATTATCCTTAGGAAGGAATGACTAACAGACTTAATGTTCGCAAATACTACTCTGACATCTACGTGTCTCAGGCATGTAAGATTGTTTCTTCATTCCTTCAGCATTACCATGTAATTGAAAAAGAAATGGGCTTCAGTAACAGAAGATAGAATAAAAAGAATTTAAACAAAACTGCATTAAATAAATATCTTTCTATTGTATTTGGAATAATTTTTCCCATTATATATTTGCTTTCACTTGTTTTCCTGAAACAGATGAGGGTGCGTTGGTCAGAGCAGCCAAGCAATTGAATTTTGTTTTCACTGGAAGAACACCTGACTCAGTGATTATAGATTCAGTAAGTTATTTTTTTTAAGTTTCATTTTAACCAAAGTAATACACATGCCTAGATTCAAAAAGGAACCAGTAGGCTTATTTGAAATAGAAGCCCCCATCCCAGAAGCAACCATTTTCTGTCTTTTTGGCCATTTCCTTAGTCATTTATACATGTCTTATTTAAAAAAAAATGCACGATTCTTGATCTGTGTTTCATTCATCAGTTTTAGGTCTGTCTGTTGAATTTCTGTGTTGCGCATTGAGGGGGTATCTCTCCTGAACCTGCTCCCTTTTGCTTAACCCACCCCATATTCTCAATATTACTCTATTTCAGTGTTGGGTTAAGCAAGTATTAGGGCCAACTTTCTTTTCAAAGAAAATGGTTCCATTTCTTTTTATTTACTTTTCAGTAGTTTAAAGCCTTGAGGGGTACAAGTATCACATGGGTTCTGTATCGAACGGTGTTTGCAGCAGGGTTGTCTCGGAATTCTGCATGAAGCATGCCACCGTTTCCCTGAGCACGGGGGACCCTTCCCCAGGTTACTCAGGTTTGCCACCAGGAGTCACTGTGTTGTTCTTTGTACACATGGGCACATGCCTTGCCCAAGTAGAATTCAGTTTCATCTTGAACATAGACATTTGCAATTTTAAGAGCCTCTGTGTGCACCCTTTGGAGAGCACGCTTATAGCCAGCAAAAGAGACCTCGCTTATAGGCGGCAAAAAATGGCCTTGCACCACAGTCTTCTAGACATAGCTGCCTTTGAGAAGTTCTGGTCCCAGCAGGCTTCCACAGGCTCCAAAATTAGGCTCCAAAAAGTTAACCTGAGTTTTCACAAAATAAGATATGTGAATGACATAAAAAAATTGTTAGTCATTGAGGAAATGCAGATTTAAAAACACAAAAAGATCCCCCTACACACTCACCAAGAAGGCTGACGTTACAAACATTGTCACCTCCAGATATTAGAGTATAGGACAAGTGGAGCAATCACATATTTCTAGTAGTTGAGTAGAGTACACAGTCCATTCAGAAAAGCTTCTAATATTTTCTCTTGAAAGGGAACTTACATCTGCCCGCAATGACTGTACACTAGTTATCCCACAGGAGTGAAAGTTTACGTCCACAAAAAGACTGGTGGAGAACTGTTCACAGCAGCTTTAGTCATAACTGCCAAAAACTGGAATTAGCCAAATGCCCATCAATAGAAAACCAATCACAAATCGTGAGATATTTCTACCATGAAGTATCTAAACAATAAAAATGAGTTATTGATTGATGAATCTCAAAAGCATTATGTTGAGCAGAATAAATGCCTGAGACATAACAGTGCATCCCGTTTCACTTCATTTATATGCAGCTGAGAAGTGGTTTATGGTGATAGAAACCACGACAGTGGTGCCTCAGGGCAGGGAGATTGATGGGAGAAGCACACAGAGATGTTGATGGGGTGTTCCACATCTTGATTGGGTGGTGGGTATACACAGTATACCTTTGTCAAACTATATGATTTTTATTGAACTATACATCGAAGGTCTCTGCATTTTATTATATGTAAATTATATCTCATTTAAGAATCACTTAATATTTATATTGTATCTATAGCATTTATAGGTGAATATTGTTGTAGGCAGTAATTATTTTCTTTTTTTTAATTTTGTGTTTCCTGACACAAAATTACTTCCTAAATAAAAATTTTCCCCTTTATTTCCTTAAGGTAAATACCTCAGTATTCTTTTAATAGCTTCATTTTCTTTCTGTTACTAATTGTTCCCCATACCTCCCTAGTGCTCTCAGTCCAGCCGTTCCAGATAATCTGGCCGGTGGCGAAGCCCTCCATTCTCTGTCTGGGCTGGTTTTGCTCTGAAGTCTGCCTCTGTGGTACTTGGATTTCCTTTTGGTTTTCTCCTGTTCTGGACTTTCTGTTTCCTATATCTTAATTAACCTGAAAGTTAGTAAGTTCTCTTCTGTTCATGTTGACATTTTTATAATAAAACTTTATGGCCAGTATATATGTCCAAGAAGCCTAAGTGATTTCCAACTATATGTACTCATATATTCCATTTCTTCATAGCTGGGGCAGGAAGAAAGATACGAATTACTCAATGTCCTGGAGTTCACCAGGTAAAACACCTACTCTACGATTTGTATAGATATGATAATTTTCTCCCTTGTTTATTTTTTCTCTCTTAAATAACTAGAAAGTGTGCTTTGTTTTTATTTAAGTTTTTTCAGAAAAAATGTTAAAATCTTCAGTATGTTTTTAACTGCAATGTATGTGGATAAATCATGACAGTTTTCACAAAGTGTTGCAATCTGTGAGTCCTCATGAAAGTTCAGAAATCTTTCTGAAACACCACTCTCTGATTCAGAAGACTTCTGTATAGGACCAGGAGTCTATGGCTAATGATCTGAAAACATAGTTAGAGGCACCAAGGTTTATGTGGAGTAGAGATGAATTGGGAAGCACTGATTCTTACTATGTACTTGTTGTATCTGATTATCTTTGAGATTTGGAGAACTATATCCATCTTTGTGTTAGAAATGAGAGCATACAGCTGGCGCCACGGCTCACTAGGCTAATCCTCCCCCTGCGGTGCCAGCACCCCGGGTTCTAGTCCTGGTCGGGGTGCTGGATTCTGTCCTGGTTGCTCCTCTTCCAGTCCAGCCCTCTGCTGTGGCCCGGGAGTGCAGTGGAGGATGGCCCAAGTCCTTGGGCCCTGCACCTGCATGGGAGACCAGGAGAAGCACCTGGCTCCTGGCTTTGGCTCAGCACTATGCGCCGCCCACAGCAGCCATTGAGGGGTGAACCAACGGAAAAAAGGAAGACCTTTCTCTCTGTCTGTCTCTCTCACTGTCCACTCTGCCTGTCAAAAAAAAAAAAAAGTAAAGAAATGCAAGCATAGGTTTCAAAATTGTCATGCTAAAATAAGCTTATCTTTTAATTCCTTTTCTAGAAACATTTTGAGTATCCTTGCATAAGACCAGTTACCATCCAGTAGGAAAGAACAGAAAACAAAGTGGTTATCCTACTTACTTTACTCCTTAAGGCCAAATAATAGAGGCCCTCAGCTACAGTCAGTGAGGTTTTGGTTTTTCACTCCCACATGACTGTGTAGTTTTCCAGCCAGCCGACCTTCTCATAGCATGATCTTTAAAGATTGCATCACCAGTCACAGGAGACTTTCAGTGTCAAGTCCATTAGGAAGTAGTGCCGCTCTCCAAGGAAATATGTACCCATCTTTTTTTTTTTTTTTCCTGGAACTCTCTCCATGGAAGAAGGCACATATGTACACTGCCTTGGAGAGGCACTTCCTTTTCTATGCCACCTTTGATTGCTGTCTTTTTTTTTTTTTTTAAATGTATTTGAAATAGTTACACAGAGAGAGAAGGAGAGGCAGAGAGAGAGAGAGAGAGAGAGGTCTTCCAGCCACTGGTTCACTCTCCAGCTGGCCACAATGGCTGGAGCTGCAATGATCAGAAGCCTGGAGCCAGGATCTTCCTCCAAGTCTTCCACACGGGTGTGGGGGCAGGGGCCCAAGGACTTGGGCCATCTTCTGCTTTCCCAGACCATAGCAGAGAGCTGGATCAGAAGTGGAGTAGCCAGAACTCGAACTGGAACACATATGGGATGCTGGCATTGCAGGCGGTGGCTTTACCCGCTACACCAGAGCGCCATCCCCTTGGTTTCTGTCTTGCTTGGTAGTGACCACAGTCCCATAGTTAATAACAAAAACATAATGAGGTCTGTCCAATTTATTAGGTAAATCCTGTCTTCTTTCCCTCTGTGGTCCGAAAGTCTCTAAAGAGAATAAGTAAGAAGCTGCAAGATGAACTAGAGTAGAGTATTCCCAAAGTACATTGTGTCAACAACAATGATTGTTTCTTATAAGCCAACTTGTATTATATCTGATATATTATAAATAGTATATTCATTGGTATTTGTATATGTTTTTTAAACACACACTTGGAAAGTACTATCTTAAGTGTCATGAAGAAAAATAAAGCAGTCAGGAGTTTTGGTTCTTCCAGGATGCTGTGAGGCAAATGAGTTTAAGAAAGGAACTAGGAAAAGTGAATCTGGTGCTGTTAAAATACTCTCTGGAGGGGCCGGCGCTGTGGCATAGTAGGTTAATCCTCTGCCTGCAGTGCCACATTCCCATATGGATGCCGGTTCTAGTCCCGGCTGCTCTACTTCCAATCCAGCTCTCTGCTATGGTCTGGAAAAGCAGTAGAAGATGGCCCAAGTCCCTGGGCCCCTGCACCCACGTGGGAGACCGGGAAGAAGCACCTGGCTCCTGGCTTCGGACCGGTTCAGTTGCGGCCATTTGGGGAATGGACCAGTGGAAGGATGACCTTTCTCTCTGTCTCTCCCTCTCACTGTCTGTAACTCTACCTCTCAAATAAAATAAAATCTTTAAAAGGGGTTTACATGAGGATGAGAACAGTGAAATTACAGGGGAGTTGATGAATCCACATGTCTTTGGAGGGATTTCTATGAAACTTTGAGGAATGAATATGGAGGGGGGAAGCAGGGAAGAGTTAGGGTTCCTGGCATATATAACCGGGCAGATGGAAGTACGACTTTACATAGAGGACAGAAGT